>NC_133122.1:55284202-55584202 GCF_033568475.1 Henckelia pumila | reverse complement strand
AGCTGACTTGGTGAGTCTATCCACGATCACCCAAATAGCTGTACATCCTCTAGCACTCCTCGGAAGGCCAACTACAAAGTCCATCGTGATGTTCTCCCACTTCCATACCGGAATGGGTAGAGGCTTAAGCAACCCTGCTGGACGCTGGTGCTCTGCCTTGACCTGCTGACAACTCAAGCACTCAGATACGAATCGTGCGATATCACTCTTCATGTCGGGCCACCAATATAACGACTGCAAATCTCTATACATCTTCGTACTTCCAGGATGAATGGAATACGGAGATGTGTGAGCCTCTGTCAGGATCTCAGTTCTCAGCTGATCAATATTTGGTACGCACATACGACCACGGTACTGAACAATGCCATCACTGACAGTAAAAAGGAGACTACCCTTAACATCATCCTTATGCATCATCCGCTGCAACTCCTCATCTACAGGTTGTCCATCCCTGATACGATCTCGAAGATTCGGCTGTACTACCAACACTGCCAAACTTGGTGTATGACCACTCGAGTAGAATTCCAGCTCAAATCTCTGAATCTCCTCCTGAAGTAGTAACTGTACTGTCGAACATGATACCACCAAAGTCTTTCGACTCAACGCATCAGCCACCACATTAGCTTTACCCGGATGGTAGCTAATGTCACAGTCGTAGTCCTTCACTAATTCCAACCATCGGCACTGCCTCATGTTCAACTCCTTCTGAGTGAAGAAGTACTTGAGGCTCTTGTGGTCTGTGAAAATCTTGCACTTCTCACCGTACAGATAGTGCCTCCAGATCTTCAAATAAAAGACCACTACAGCAAGCTCCAAATCGTGCGTTGGATAGTTCTGCTCATGAATTTTCAATTATCTCGACGCATAAGCAATGACTCTGTCACTCTGCATAAGCACGATGCCTAAACCCAGTTTAGACGCATCCGTGAACACCACTAACTCCTCATGGGGCACTGGCATCGCCAACACTAGCGCAGAAGTAAGTGCTTCCTTAAGCTGATCGAAGCTCCTCTGGCAGTCTGAACTCCATATAAACTTCGCATTTTTCTTGGTCAAGGAAGTCAAGGGTACTGCAATAGAAGAAAAATCTTTGATGAACTTCCGGTAGTAACCTGCTAAACCCAAGAAACTGCGAATCTCTGAAGCATTCTTTGGAATTCCCCAATCCTGCACTGCCTGCACCTTCGTCCGATCCACTGCTATCCCATCTCTCGAAACCACGTGGCCTAAGAATGCCACCTGCTCAAGCCAAAACTCGCACTTACTAAACTTCGCATACAGTCGATGCTCCCTCAAAGTCTGCAACGCTGTCTGCAAGTGCTGTCTATGCTCCTCCATGCTCCTCGAGTAGATCAAGATATCATCAATGAAGACTATGATAAAATGATCAAGGTACGGCTGAAAAACATGGTTCATGAGATCCATGAAAATCGCAGGAGCATTGGTCAACCCAAATGGCATCACCAAAAACTCATAATGCCCATATCGTGTCCGGAATGTTGTCTTGGACACATCTGCATCTATGATCCGCAACTGATGATAGCCAAAACGCAGATCAATCTTAGATAAAACTAAAGCTCCCTGCAACTGATTGAACAAGTCTTCTATCCTTGGCAGTGGATACTTGTTCTTCACTATGACCCTGTTGAGCTCTCGGTAATCGATACAAAGTCTCATTCTACCATCATTCTTTTTCACAAACAACACTGGAGCTCCCCAAGGAGAAAAGCTAGGGCGAATAAAGCCCTTCTCCAACAATTCCTGAATCTGCTCCTTCAACTCTTTCATCTCTGTAAGAGCGAGTCGATACGGTGCCTTAGAAATAGGCACAGTGTCAGGCATCAACTCAATGCTGAACTCCACTTCCCTCGCTGGTGGAATTCCTGCAACATCATCGGAAAAAAACGTCTGAAAAGTCACGTACCACCTCTATATCTGCTAGGGAACTGGTAGGTGGCTCTGTTGATGTGACTACACTGGCAAGAAACCCCTGGCAACCACGTCTCAATAACTTCCTCGCATGTGCATAAGAAATTACAGGCGAGATCTCACTGCTCGAAGATGCATAGAAAATAAACTGGTTGCCCTCCTCTGGTTTCACTACCACAGACCTCTGGCGAAAATCAATCACTGCCCCGTTGACCGCAACCAGTCCATACCCAAAATCAAATCAAACCCGGTCAACGGTAAGACCACTAAATCTGCTCTGATAGTGTGCCCCTGTAAATCCATCTCCAAGCCTCTGCAGATACTAGTGGTAGTAAGAATCTGGCCAGACGACATAGTGACATCGTAACCTGTAACAGCAACCTCAGGTTTGATGCCTACCCGCCTGATAAACTCTAGGAAGATGAACGAATGCGTAGCCCCTGAATCTAGCAACGCATACGTGGAGTTTCCTTCTACTAGAATTCTCTCTGCACGCAGAAAATCCCAACAATCGCATACTAAACTTACTCTCTCCCAATAAAAGTTATAAATATTTCTCTTAATTAAACACAAGTAAAAGTACATCTTACTCTAATCATGCAATCAGACAACTTTGTAAACAAACAATCATGTAGTAAATCCCCAAAATTACTTAAAAGAAGAAGTTAGGAAATACCGATGATTAAGGAGGTATCTGGGTCAGCCTCCTCAGCCTGCATAACAAACACCCTCCCAGTGGTGTTCTTCCTCTTTGGGCAGTTGTATGACACATGCACTGGCTCCTTGCAAAGACAGCATACATTGGAACCCACTAAACACTTCTCGGTGTGTGGCTTCTGACACTGCGGGCATATCGGAACTCCTCCAGTCTTAGGGGCCCCGCCCCTCTGCTGCTGCTGACGCTGTGGCTTCTGCTGATATGGGCCCTTAGATGGCCCTGCGTACTGCTTCTTCGTAGGAGGCTGCAAAGTCGCCCTCTGAAACCCTAGCTGAAATTGCCTCTTACTCTGCTGCTCTCTCTGAATCTCCCTTCTGCCCTTCTCAGAACGCAAAGCTCTGCTAACTGCAGCCTCATATGTAGTGACGTCCATCATCCGAACGTCATGCTTGACCTCAGCCCGCAATCCCTCAACGAATTGCCTCAGCTTCTCTGGTGCACTGTCTGCAATCAAGGGCACAAAGTGACAGCCCCTCTCAAACTAACTCACGTACTCCACCACTGACTTGTCCCCCTGACGGAGACTCATAAACTCTCGAACAATGCAACTGCGCACATCCTCCGTGAAGTACTTGGCATAAAAGGTACGCCTGAACTCTGCCCAAGTCAAGGTAGGAAGGTGTACTCCCCTGATAGTGCCCTCCCACCATAGGGCTGCATCTCCCTTCATCATGTAGGTTGCACACTTGACCCGGTCAGCATCAGTAATCCCCATGTAATCGAAGATGGTCTCCAGGGACCGAATCCATTCCTCAGCAACTAGCGGATCGATAGTACCCAAAAACTCCTTCGGTCCCTTCTTCTGGAATTGCTCAGCCACGTCCTCCTCATGTGACAGCCTCGGGCGCACCGCCTGCTGCTCCAACATAGCAGTAATCCCAGCCATCATGTTTGCATTGGCCTACTCCAATGCTGAAAGAGGGTTCTGCGGAGGTAAAGGTGGAGGTCCCCCGCGTCTGTTAATCTGTCTCGGAGGCATTCTACACCACCACATGTTTCTTTACGTAAATCGCAATGCATAGCTAGGGTTTCAAAAGTTTTACTAAGTATGAAATTCTCTAATACATAAGCTCCTAATAAATCTTATTAAAGCATTTAAAACTTACAGACCGATAGTGAGATTTCTGAGCTTCACGTGGCAGTAGGACACCCTCCAATGACCGCGCTTTGATACCAAATGAAACATCTAATACTCTTTAAACTTAAATGCGGAAAACTTTTTTTTTAAAATACTAAAAATAATACTATACATATATGCCCATACACATATGTATAAACATGCAAGAAAAATATTTCTTATTAAATAAAATATCTCAAATAATAATAAACAACTAACAACTTAAAAAGATTTCATGCATGAAATAATATAATAAGTATACTAGTGAAAAACTCCCATAAGCGGAAATAACAAATAAAGTATAACTGGTTTGAAACTCAGCATAATAAAATAACTGTATCTTAAAACATCAACTATAGAGCTGCAACGGTCACGGGGCCACTGCTCCGTGAACTCATACGTCCTCATCACCGGTAGGAGCTACATAATTAACATCTGTCTCACCTGCACCATATAAGCGTAGTGAGCCTAGGGGCTCAACATGTCTAAACTTGAATATCAAGGTTTAAAATAATGCATCGCATAATCATACTAATACATATACATGATACATGAACATGCATGGAAACATTTTCATAACATAAATGCTGAATCATAATCTTAAACATAATCATAATCTTTTCTTTGTCATACATAACATAGTTGAGCATGAGATTTCTTTGAAACAGCCTATGGCCCTATCCGTAAGTGTGACCTTAACTGTGCCGACTGATCAGTCTCCTGAACCAACGTACGTGGCGGTAATAAATCACCTCCTATGGTAGTAAACTATCTCATAAATCATATGGTGGATAACCACCCTTATGTCACACTACATCAATTTCCATCAAGAAAATATTTTATTGCTCAACACATACATAATCATAAGCATATAAAATTTCATGAATGCATGCACTGAAAATTTTGTCCGTAATATACATTTAATTGATTTGTCATAATATATACTTATACTTAAAATATTTTCATGCACTAAAATAAATAAATATATATTTCGGACTTAGAAATTTTTTTCATGGTTTCGGTCCAGACTGTTGGTCTCTCTACTAAGCCCCTTAACTGACTTAAATCATATTATCTAACTTACCCCATAATTAATAAATAATTTTAAAAATTATAATTTTATTTTTTACTAAAATAAAATGCTTAAATATTATTGGGCTTAAATAAAAATATTTAGGCCCATTAACTAATTAATTCATAAAAATTCATGGACTGGCCCAATAAAATCACTGACTGGCCCAAAAATTCCTATGGGCCCACAAGCCCATAAAAATTATTGGGCTAACTTAAAAATAATTTTGAAAGCCCAAATAAAATTATTTGGAAGCCCAAATAATTTTATTTCTAATTAATTGGCCCAAAAACCAATTAAAACATAATATACTTAAAAATTAAAAGACTCGAGCCCGGCCCACCTAACCCGGACCCGAACCAACCTAACCCGACCCTAGACACCCCAGACCTGACCCGGACCACCCAGACCCGACTGGGATACTGCCGCACCAGTCCGGCAATGACCGGCCGGACTGCCGCCGGCAAGACCTTCCCAAGGTCCTGCAGGTCCTAACCTAGCCACGGGTTGGCTGGTTCTCGGCCCTGCAAGCACCAGCCGACCCCCTCTTCTCCAAAACCCTAACCTGTGCCCACCTTGGACCAAAGTTGCATCAGCTTGCCTCCTGCCCTTAATCAACCTGAACCACCTAGACTAGCACAACCCCAAGGCCCCCTAGGACACCCCTGACCGAGCCCTCAGCCCTGGACCGTACCGTGCTTGGCAAAAACATGATTCATGACCAAACAAGCAAGAACATGCATCAATACAAGGCATACATGCATAAACTCAAAAGTTTCATGAAAAATCTGAAATAAAACACGTCATGCATGAGTAATAGCTTATATGGTGGCCAAATAAAAGTTTTAGACATGCCTTAAAAATTCTAGGACGATGATTGATGCGTCTACGGGGCTCCGGGACGACGAACGGACCAAAATCTTCAAGGAAGACTGAGGGATCGACTATGGAGGCTAGGTTTTCTGGAAAATGGCATGAAGGAGGGTTGAAGATGAGGAGGGAGGTGGCTGATCCGATTTGGAATCGGTTAGGGAGTGATTTTTGGGATTAAATTTTGGGTAAAAAATAGGATAATAACTAATATAATTTAATTAGGTAGATAATATAAAATAAACATAAGATTTTAAACTTTTAAAAATACCTACTAATCTGATATAAAACATAAATCCCGAAATATTAAAATAGGCAAATTTTAAAATTTAATAAAAGTCAATAAAGGGACTAATTTTGGCTAAAAATCAATCCTTAAATAAATATATAATTAAATACTAAAATTTTCTTAAAAAATACCTTAAAATATTATTTTAAGGCTCATAAAACTCCTAAAATATTTTTTGCTAAAAATTTTGGTGTTTCGTTCGTCCACGGTCCCGTCTACGCGATAAAATTCTCAAAAATCTAAAAATCCTAATATTGCGGGTTAAATGCTAAAATAAATTAAATCATGCATATAAATCACATAATATCACATAAATACATTTAACCCTCATTTTAAAAATTAATTTCGCCTAATTATGCATGCGGATTTACGTATAAATTTTCTGGGTGTTACACATACAATATCAATTAAACACCTCATATTGAAATGTATCAATCATCAATAAATCAAATGAGGGTAGATGTATGCATGACTTCAAAACATCGGGATTATCAAGTCAGATAATCGAAATATCAATCAGTACTCGGTTGGGATCCCGGGGTCAAGTCATTACAAACAACTCACCTACACTCCCATTCGGGGTGGATGTCGTACAACTCAAACCCCTAAACTTCAGAGCAACTATAAGAAGTATTCTAGCACTTGATAAAACTCGAAATCCAAAGCCACTTCAATATAGCTCCATAAATCGTCTAATTTCAAAACGAATCGAATATTCGGCTCAATATGAATGCAAGTAAAAACAAAATAATCAATCAAGTTCACACCAACAAATAAATATGCAGTATGTGATTTTCGGGACTCGAGAATCAATCGAACTCGATTACTCAATCCCAATTCAATTAAATGTCGTCTTTTACCTTTTCAAGTTCGTCGGAGATTCAAATCTGAAAAATGACAACGAACTCAATCAATATCGAATCAAATCAAAACAAACCATTACAAGAATTTCAATACTATACCGTCTTCAACTCTCGAATCGGTTCAAACTTTCAAGTTCGTTCCAAACCCGAATATTCCAACCAAACTCTGAAAAGTTGAACATACGGATTCGGTATCAATTTACTAACTCAAACAAAACCCAGAAATTAAACCGAAATAATAAAACCGATAATCCAAAACTCGATTTCGACGGCATAACGGCTATAAACGGTGAAACCAAAAATCTCAAACCAATAATCATCATCCACATAACCCAAACCATCTTCCAATCCATCAAAAACAACCAAATCCAACCAAAATCACAAGACCCATTTTTGAAAATATTCTCCAAAAATCATATAAAATCCAAACTTCGTTCTTTTTCTGAACCAACTTCGAATACACGGTCTATGCTAGCTCAAGAGCAACATACTAAAAAATTATCAAATTCTGACAACCCGACAAAAATCAAAGTTCATGGAACGTAGCGAAACTTACGGCAAAACGAAGCCCTCGTTGCGGTGATCGTGAATCTCAACTCGAAACAAAAATCTGACGGTCGGATTGTGCGAATCGGAAGGAAAAAAAGCTTGGAGAATCGTCCATGGCTTTCTCTCGGTCTCGGTTGGCGTGTGGGAGTAGGGAGGAAGGAGAGGAGTGATGGTGGGATATGATAGATAATAATAATATAAGTCAAGGCTTTGACTTGGTCCATCCCATAATTGCAACTCGGTCCCTGAATTTCCAATTTAAATCGATTCAATCCCGGCTCAAATAATCTCCATTAATTCCAAAATAAATAATAATCAACTCTGCTAATCACAAAATAATTAATTTCAGGGCCTTACAATTCTCCCCCTCTAAGATTCGATTTCGTCCTCGAAATCTGACAGATCACACACTGAAACAACGGAAGAATCATACTGAAGAAGGACTCACCTCAATCAAATAACTCTGGAAATCGCTGCCTCATATCAGATTCGGTCTCCCAAGTTGCTTCTTCAACTCCGTGACGACTCCACTGAATCTTCACTAACGGAATCGACTTGTTTCTGAGCTGCTTCTCTTTTTTGTCAAGAATCTGAATCGGTCTCTCGAAGTAACTCAGAGTCTCATCGAGTTCGGCCTCATCTGGCTGAAGAACATGGGAAGGATCCGGATGATATTTCCGCAATATCGAAACGTGAAACACATCGTGGATGCCTGAAAGAGACGGAGGAAGAGCAATTCTTTAGGCAAGATCGCCTATCTTCTCCAGAATCTCATACGGACCAATGAATCTCGGCGACAACTTCCCTCTTTTACCCAATTTGACAGTACCTCGGAACGGAGAAATCTTCAAAAACACTTGGTTTCCCTGATCAAAACACAGTGGTCTGCGTCTGATATTAGCGTACTTGGCCTGTCTGTCTTGGGTTGTGTTCATTCTGATTCGAATCAACTTCACCTGCTCTGTCATATCGTTAATCATATCTGGACCCAACTCAGGTGATTCTGAAATCTCATCCCAAAATAACGGAGATCTGCACTTCTTCCCGTACAAAGGTTCAAAAGGTGTCATTCCAATACTCGCTTGGAGGCTGTTATTATACGAAAACTCCACTAGAGGCAAAGAATCCTGCCAACTTGAGCCAAAATCAAGCACTACTGCTCGAAGCATATCCTCCAAAGTCTGGATTGTACGCTCGGACTGACCGTCGGTCTGAGTGTACAATCCGCTGTGCTCAAGTGCAAACGAGTACCCAATGCCTCCTGCAAGCTGTGCCAAAAGTGAGAAGTGAATATCGGATCTCTGTTTGATACTATCGACTTTGGCACGTCGTGCAATCTCACAACCTCTCTGACATACAACTCGGTCATCTGGTCGTGACGGTATGTCATTCGGTATGGAATGAAACAAGCAGATTTTGTCAGCCGGTCAATCACTACCCAAATCGCATCACAACCTCTGACTGAACGTGGTAGCTTCGTGACAAAATCCATAGAGATGTGATCCCACTTCCATTCCGAAACATGCAAATTGTGCTATAAGCCACCTGGTTCCTTCCTCTCGGCTTTCACCTGTTGACAATTCAGACAACGAGACACAAACCTCGTGACGTCTCCCTTCAACTGCTTCCACCAGAACTGAGTCTTTAGGTCATTATGCATCTTCCAGCCTCCGGGATGAACACTGAACCTACTGCAATGCGCATTTTGAAGAATACGCTGTCTCAATACCTCCCTGATCAACTGAAACAACTCTGGTTCTGCCTGAATCGCAAAAACTCTGATGGATCTCCTATCGGTCTCAAACTCCAAACCAGAAGTACAACAGTCTTCAATCAACTGAGAGACACCAATCGTAGCAAGAGATAAGGAACAAAGCTTCCGACTAAGAGCGTCTGCAGCTGCGTTCGAATTTCCGGGGTAATACTTGATCTCACAGTCGAAGTCCTTAAGAAAATCCATCCATCTCCTCTGTCTCGTGTTCAGCTCGGACTGGGAAAACAAGTATTTCAAACTCTTGTGGTCAGAAAATATTTCAAACGACTCACCATAAAGGTAATGGCGCCAGGACTTCAAAGCAAAAACGATCGCAGCAAGCTCAAGATCATGGATCGGATAACGAGTCTCGTGCGGCTTCAGCTGCCTCGATGCATAAGCCATGACGTGCTTCCTCTGCATAAGAATGCATCCAAGACCATGGTGAGAAGCATCACAGTAAACGAAAAAACCTACCGTACCTGATGGAATAGATAAGATCGGTGCACTAGTCAATCTCTTCTTCAGCTCAATAAAACTGGCCTCGCACTCCTCGGACCAAACAAATGGTGCATTCTTCTGGGTTAACTGGGTAATCGGCTTTGTAATAAAAGAGAAACCCTCGATAAATCGGCGATAATATCCCGCTATACCTATAAAGCTTCGAATTTCTGGCACTGATGTCGGTCTCGGCCAATTCATGACTCCCTCGATCTTACTGGGGTCCACATCAATTCCATCTCCCAATATAATGTGGCCTAGAAAAACCACTCGGTCCAACCAGAACTCGCACTTTGATAGCTTAGCATACAATTGTTCGGCTCGCAAAATCTGCAATACAATCCTCAAATGCTCTGCATGATCTGAACGGTTCTTCGAATAGATTAGAATATCGTCAATGAAGATAATGACAAACTCATCTAAATACCGCTGAAAGATACGATTCATCAGATCCATAAAAACTGCTGGAGCGTTGGTCAAACCGAACGGCATGACTATAAACTCGAAATGCCCATATATGGTTCTGAAGGCTGTCTTAGGCACATCCTCGTCGCGAACTCTCAGCTGATGATACCCTGATATCAGATCTATCTTCGAATACACTGAAGAACCCTGCAATTGATCAAAAAGGTCATCTTCTAGGTAGAGGATACTTGTTCTTGACCGTCTCTTGATTCAACTGGCGATAGTCGATGCAGAGTGGCATAGAACCGTCTTTCTTCCTCACAAAAAGCACTGGAGCACCCTAAGGCAATACACTAGGTCGGATGTATCCCTTGGCAATCAAATCTTCTAACTTCTCCTTCAACTCTTTCAATTCTAACGGAGCCATTCAGTAAGGCGCTTTCGAAATAGGCTGAGTATCATGTGCAAGTTCAATGTTAAATTTGATCTCTCGAATAGGCGGCAAACCAGGAATCTCGTCTGGAAATACATCTGGAAACTCGCTAACCACCGGTATCTCAGTCAACTCAGGACTAGACCTTTGAACATCCACTGCATAAATCAGGAATCCCTTTGCTCCTTTCTGTAGCAAACGAGACATGGATAACCCAGAAATTAAAGGAATTCTGGATCGAGAACCCTTACCGAAAAACTTCCATTCGTCTGCCATCTCAGGTCTGAATCGGACCACTTTCTGAAAGCAATCTACTGTCGCCCTATACTTGGTCAAAGCATCAATCCCGACAATACAGTCAAAATCAGATAGTCTAAGTACAATGCAGTTAATCTCAATCGAATTCCCTTAGGACTCTAACACACAATTACGGACCAATCTCACCGAACTAATTTTTCCACCCAAAGGCGAAGTAATAGAAACAACATCCGATAAAGGCTCAGCAAATAAATCATGCATCACGACAAATATTTCAGAAATAAAACAGTGAGAAGCACCCGTATCAATCAAAACATACGTAGGATAACCATAAATCGAACAGTTACCTGCTATCCGATCATTCGGAGCTGCATTGGCCTGATCCTCTGTCAAAGCAAACACCCTCGCCTGCTGTCGAAGAGGTTGGTTCTGATTCTGATTACCTCCCTAACGAGACTACTGCTGGGGCTGAAAAGAATGGACTGCAGAAGCTGATCTCTCGGGCTGAGCTGGCGGTCGAGAAGAAATGCCGCTCTGAGCTCTATCGGATCCCCGCTGAGGACAGACTCTAGCAAAGTAACCCTGCTGCTGGCAGATATTACAACTACCAAACACGCCTCGACACTGATCACTTGGGTGACGACCTCCACACTTACTGCACGATGCTCCTGAAAACCTTGAACTATGCCCAGAACTGAACTGTCTAGAGCCATTGGAACTCGATGAACTGCTCCCAGGCTTCTTAAATTGCTTTCCTTTCGGTCTATACTGATCTCGCCTGTTTCTGCCACTGTTACCTCCCTCAACCCTCTGAGACTGATTCGACTGCTGAGAAGGTTGGTACTGGTACTGAGACTGCTGAGTCTGAAACTGAACAGGCTGATCATTTTGAAAAGATCTCTGCTGCTGCTGAGGAGCTATCTGATTTTCTCGCTGCATCAAAAGTCCAGCTTCGGCTCCCTTAGCCTGATCCATAGCATCTGCGAAGTTATTTGGTCTCCCGGTATTGACCAAAGTGAAAATCTCCGGGTTCAAGCTGTTGATGAAATTATCGGTCTTGGCTTCTTCGTTGTCTGCGATGCGATGTGAGGTGCGAACCTTAAGAGACTGTCAAACTTGCTCATATAATCTTTGATACTCAAGTTTCCTTGCTTCAAATTCACAAATTCGGCACCCTTTTACTTTCGGTACGACACAGGGAAGAATCGCTTATAGAATTCAGTCTTGAATAAACTCCAAGTGACAGCGGTGCCTCGATTCTCATTTGATCTCTTGGTTGTAGTCCACCAATTCTTAGCAACTCCCTGTAGCTGGTGAATGACTAACCTGATTCTACGATCATCGGTATAGTCGAGAGAATCAAAAAGCTGATCAATGTTCTCTAGCCAACTTTCACAATCAACGAATTTCTCGGTACCCGTCAAGGTCGGCGGTCAGAACGATCGAAATCTCTTCAATAGAGTATCCATAGGGGTCGTGGTAGCATCCATCTGATCCACTCCAGTACTACCCTGATCATTCGGAGGAGTTACTACTGGCTGCGGATTCTCATTAGAAGGAGGAACCAAGTGTGGTTGATTCCTTCGAACAGATCGTCGAGGTGTCATTTGATATAAAAGGATTAGGACACAATATGTAACGCCCCGTTTTTATCTTAAATGAGTTTATTTGAGTTAATCGGAGATTTCAGAGTTCTCGAGCCAACTTGTTTTTGATCAGGATCCTTTTTGTAATTTTTGGAAATTTCAGGGACTAAAACGCAAATATCGATTTTAATAGATATTTATAAGGGAAATGGCTTATTCTATTCACTCATCTCCTTCCCTTAGCCGCCTCCCCTCCATTGAAACGCTTCCAACGTTTCTCCAAGCTCCCAGATTTTAGTCCGAGCTCGATCCGGCCGTTGGAATTTATTTCTGAAGGCAGATTATTGATCACTGCAGTGAGAGCTCTGTTATATTGTAAGTTTTTCTATGATCGGATACATTCTACTTTTTGGATGTTGTTAGAATCGTTCGAGATTCGAGTATGTTTCTTGACAGAGTTCTGATCGTTTATTATCTGTCGGTTTTGAATTAGAGCGACGTTCGGATTTGTTATGATTTTTGGAATCCATTTTCAAAAATGTGGATTTTTGGATTGATGGGTTTGCTTTGTTATTATTGTTTTGGGCATTGATATGAAGTTATATCGGTATTGAACTGCTGTCTGCGTTTCCGGTTTGTTCAGTTTATAGCCGTTATGCCGTCGGTTTGAGTTTTGGAGATTTCGAACCATTTTCGTATTGATTGAAGCTTTGGCTTGTGAGTGATCATTGTTGTTGATCAACTCTTGTATTCGTACAGATTCGTTGGAGTTTGTCGAGCCCTGTGTTAGCAGCATTGTTCGTCGAGAGTTGGACGAAGAACGGTAAAGAGATTTCCTTGAACCGTTGTTTGTTATTTATGTTGTATAGTTGTTGATACAATCTTTTGTTGTAGCTTGTCCGGAGTTGGATCTACGGTATTGAAAGGTAAAAGCAGTCATCGTAGCGGGATAGCATACTCGGGACAGTTAGTTCTCGAGTTTCCCCTTTCAAATCACATATTGCATCTACACTTGTTCTAGCATGATGAACTTATGTCTTGTTGATTGATTTTGTTTTTGATCATGTGGCTTATGTTCTATGTTTATGCTATGCATTCATCTTGAGCCTACGTTGATTTCAGCGGGCAGAACCGCCCTTTTTGTTTGGACGTTTGGGAACTATGATTGAGTGGCCTAGATCGTAGTCCTATCGTCTAGTGCTAGCATACTCATTATGGTTGCTCAAAGTCTAGAGGAGTGAGTTATGTGGCACCACCTTGATTGGGAGAGTCGGTGAGTCGTCACATGATCTCATCCTCGAGATCCCAAAAGCACAGCAGCAATCCTTCATTTATCAGATTTGATATCCCGGTTTAAATACATGCATTTCATTACGTTGTTATTGATTTTGTTGTTGTCTTGAAAGCATGTTTATTGTTGTATTACTTGATATGTTTCTTTTACTGGGATTATATTTCTCACCGGTTTATCCGACTGTTGCTTTGTTTTGTATGTGTACTTGGCAACAGGAAGGGCAGGATCAAGTCAGCATAGACCTGGTTAGCGTCCAGAGCAAGAGATAGAAGTGAGACTCGTTTAGAAGTCGAATCAGCATGTCAATCTAGTTATGTTTTTGCGAACATGTTTAGTCATTCGAACTTCTCGTATTTGTTTTGTAAGCAAGAATCGATGTAGGTACTACCGAATTGAATGTTTCTCTTTCCTAAACCTTTATTGTATTTGTGGGGACCCGGGTTGCTAATCTCATCTTAGGATAATTAACGATTAATAGACAATTAATCAAACAATAAAAGAATATTCAAACCAAGAGCAAACAAAAATTTTTTTTTAAAGAAGGCCCCTCGCTCGATCGGGCAAACACAGCCGATCGAGCGAGCTAAAATTCTACGCTCTCGGGTTTGCAACACTTTTGGTCTCGCTCGATCGGTGGAACTCACCCGATTGAGCGAGCCCAAAAGCTTAATACTCTGTTTTTGCAATACAGGCCTCGCTCAATCGGTGGAGTTCACCCGATCGAGCGGGATACTCTGCTTCAGAATTTTGCAGAGTTCATTTGCTGTTAAAAACAATTTCCAACTACAAATCATGGTGTATAAAATCTCAAACATGCATATAATCTTTTCAACATAATTCTAAATAATTTACATGCATTCAAACTAATACCAAGTGATCTAGAATACATGAACTCTCAAGTATAAATCAATACTTGACAAAAACAACCTATACAAAGGTTCTTGCTTTCTAACATGTTTACCAAATCATAAATACATGTCATCTGCTTAAAACCCAAATCACCACATGCTATCTCTCTTCTCAAGCTATCCAAGCCAACTCTAGCTTGATCATGCCCCAACCTGATGCAATGCACACATACAAACAAAGCAACAACCGGATAACTCCGGTGAGAATAAATCTCAGTATGAAAGACATGCATATACATCATGAAAGCATATGGAATCTATATGCCATACTAATCTAAAATCATAAAACATGTAATCACATGTAGATCATAGAATCATCATCTATTCTTAAATTCTTAAAGCATAACGATTCATCTACAGCAATAGCACACAGTCATATCTAGAATAGCGTATTACAACATGCTAGCATTTATAACTGCATAATCTAAACCATAGAAAACTCTAGGTTAATGCATAAATGCAATGCATGTGCCAAGGAATAGGCTATCAAATCTGATACCAATAAGCTTAGTTCTTGGGATCCCGGGGAATAAAATCTTTAACTAACCACCGACTCTCCCAATCGAGGTGGTGTTAAATATCTCAATTCCCCTGACTTTAGTGCAACTATAGTGAGTCATCTAGCTCTGGATATAAATCTATATTCCGTGCCATGAGTCATCTGACTCTGGAAGTAAATCTACATTCCATGCCACTCAACTACAGTTCTCCAAACGTCATATGCACTCTAGGCCATTCTGCCCTCTGTGCTATTCAAGGTAGGGTTCAAGATGAATGCAACATAATCTGTATGCATTAATCAAATAAATACTGATAAACATATTGAACACATAAGTCAATATTCATAGCAACAAAAGCAAGTAAATCACATAAGAGCACTTAAACAACTAAGTATGTGATTTTAGGATAACTCGAAAACCACCACGTTCTCGAGTTGTTCTAACTGGCAAGAATAATGTCAACTCATACCTTTCATCATGATTCAAATATCTTGAATCTGTTGCCAATGCTGAGTATCTCAAAGCTAGCCAAATCAGTCATACAAAATCTGCTCATTTCGTGTTTTTGATTCAACTTCAAACACTTCAAGTCATTCGAACTCAAACTCGTCAATTCGACTTCGATAATCTTTAACTCAAATCTGAAATAGATTATAACATATCTAAACATCAATATCCAATCTGAATCGATGTTTCTTTAAAGTTATATAGTTCAAATCGTGCTAATACAATCGAAATTCAAACCGACGTCGCAACTTATTCGAGTTCGATAAATCTTTTGATTCAAATATCATTATATCTACATTCTAAACTCAATCTCATATTCAATTCATCTACAATAAACTTGAAGATGAGCTCTAGATCTTTAGAATGCATATCAATTCAAAATCTTGAACCGGTGGCGTAACGGTATGATTTCGGTAATTCTCAAAGCATAAGCATCATCAATACAACCATCTCAACAATATATCATCACCAATTCCACAAGATAATTTCGAAATATACAGCCCCATATTTTCAGAATTTCAACAATTCTTTCAAAAATCAAAAACATGTCCAAACGACAATCTTTTCTCGATCCGTCTTAGATATGCTATCGTTGTATATGCTAGAACATGTTTATACAATCAAATCGTAATTCTACCAACAACTTAAAATTCAAACATGGTAGAACTTCATAAAACTTATGTCAAAACGAAGTACTCGGAGCTGTGATCACAAATATATATTCAATCGAAAATTCTACCGGGCGGATCAAAAGATATCGGAGTTGAAAGGAAGAAAATGAACTTTGAACCTTTCCTTCTCTTTCTCTCGTTCACTTTCTGAATGTTGACTGAAACAATCTGATAATTCCTTACTTTACACGTATAAACATATCAAGTTGCAAGGAATTTGCATTTTGGTCCCTGAACTTTGGCCTAATTGAAATTCAGTCCCCGGACAAGCGATTTAATTTAATTTCAATCCTAAATAATTTAAGAATATTAGAATTCAAGTCTTAACTCTAAATATTCTCAAATTAAATATTCTCGAATTAAAATTAAATCATTTCGGACCTTATCGCATTTTAGTCCTTGAATTGCTCAATATTTTCAAATGGGTCCTTGCTCGGATTTTATCCTCAAATTCAATATTTGATATTTATCATCTTGGAATTCACATCTTAAATTCCATAAATATCAATTGCAATTTTTAATCTTTTAATTTAAGAATTCTGGATATTAAAATCTTAAAATCCGAAAATCCTCAAATTAAATATTTCTGACCCGAAATTGAAATCTCTAATTTCCATATTCTTAAATTCATCTTTTCACTTTTATTCGGAATTTAAATCTTAAATTCCGTAATTAAGAACTTAATATTTTCGGGCCTTACAATTCCTCCCCTCTAAGGAATGATTTCGTCCTCGAAATCGCATTCAATCTGACTGCTGATTCTCGTAAACTGTATAGCTGACTGAAGTAATACTGACTTCAATTCTCTAAGCTTTCGATATCTATTCTGATATATTCTCTTCTATCGTATCTTAATCTTCTTTCTGATTGCTTCTGCAATACATATAATCACTCAGTCAACTTATATCTAAGATTCTCTTTCTCGTGATCTAACTCTGCATCAGTTAGTTTGTCTTGCTTACAATCTTATCGACTTCTATTGTATCTGAATTGAATGCACATACATATTTTAGCTGATATTCTTCAGCCAATGCATATGGATAACAATTCATCTATCTGACAATTCGAGTATGACTCCATAAGCTAGATCAAATACTCATAGGAATCAATTCTAAAATCTCTTTCTAAACCTAATGATGCTCGGAAAAGAAATTCTTAACTGATCATTCTGTTCAGGCTTCACATTTCTATCTGTTACTCATTTGCTCATTCTGTCTATGCTGTTCTGTTCTTATTCTGTTCAAAACCATCTTCACATTCGCTATCATTTCGTGACTCATAGCTGGTCTGATAGCTGATATTTCTGAAATTTTATTTCAATATAAAGACAATTCTGTGTTTCTGATCAATCAATCATCAAAATACTGTCTTTATATCTATCAAATAGCTGTCACAGGAATCATAGTAATCAAGTGGCAAATAATCAATCAATTAGTACCGAATCTAGTACTATCGTTCTGAGAATATCCTCGTAAATCTGGATAATCACATCTGATAATCCACTAATCAGAGGATGGTATAATGAAATCTCATACAACCAAACACTCAGAACATCTGACAATCAATGCCACAATCTAGAAAACATATCTAAAGTCTCTATCTCGACAATAGATTTCAAGAATTCCTGTAATCTGATCATCTTGCTAAATGCATAACCAGTATTTTTTATGTTTGTATCATATCTAATACAACATATTCATGAATCTGTCGAAATCTACTACACTCTAAATCGCAAAATCATTACGATTCGAGTAGATTCGAACCAAAGTCGTTCAAAAAGTTGATCTGATTTCAACTCTTATGTAACTAATCTGTTACATAAACCATATGAATTCTTCTGCTTCTTTTACTGGAATTTTCGTATTGGTACTGTTAATTCTGTCGTATCTGCTTTCAGTTCTTCTTCCAATACTGATTCCACGTAATGACTACATGTAAGTCATACATGTTTAGACAACTGAATGGATATTCAATCTGTTTTCATATACCTCTTTCAGAATCTAATATTTCATATCTAGAATATCTGGCATAATCAAACAATTAATCACCACAAAAATTCATCTGTTCTGCTCTGCTGTTTTATCTCTTATCTTAATCTAGCGTTCTCAATAAATCTGTTGCTTTTATCTGTCCAAACTAATTCGAGTTTAGCTTGGATCGATCACAACAATTTTGATTGTTTAAGTATCTGCCAAGCATAAACATTCAACAAGTACAGATCTGTACTCAATCAATCAAGCAATTATCTAAACCCATAAATCTTGCTAGTATTCTGAATCTGAATTTCTATCAGTTACGAGCCAAATACTTCAAGATACACTGAATAAATACATCAAATAATCAAAATTCTCAAATCTCAGCTCAAAGAACTTGCTCAAATCAAGATCATCCAAAATTACATATTCTGAATGATAAAATCTGCTAAGTGATACCATATCACTTGCATCATAAAAATCAAGAAGAAGGAATCAAATCAGACTCTAGTAAAACAATAAGAGTCCATCAAACTCGATCGAGGTCGAATACAAAAACCTCAGAATCGATAGCAAGAGATTTAAGAATCATGATTTCTATGATGGAATAGCTTCAGCAAAATTGAAGATAACGCTCAACTGTAACTGATTTTTCTTATTCTTTATTGACATGAGTTCAGTTATTAATTCTTAGCTGACAATAGTCGAATATAATCTTTTCGACGTAACTTATTGTCATAGAATTAATCATCATTTCGCTACTACATAACTCTTTTCTACGCAATCTGCTAGCTGTTTCTGAAGTTCTTCACTTCAAGTAATGCTCTTCTATACAAGTTGTCATAATACCATCGTACTAGACACCACTCTATATAGAACTGCATTCATGTTGTAGAAAGGTAGAAATATGTCATTGAACTATTTCTGTACAGTCTAACCACTGACATTGCTGTCAATTCTTGGTTAATTCTGTACTAGTTCAATATATCAACTAGACTTCTACTGACATTCTTCCACGATCATCGTGATATAAACAGTACCGACATAATAGAAATTTATTTCTGCAACTCATATCAAGTAGATCTCTACTCATTGCTGTTTCTGATCTAACTTAATCACTGCACAGAATCAATTAATTCTTATCTGATACTCAGTTATTGCAGTAATATCTATAATGCATATTCAATCTTATTTCCTCAAGTCTGCATTTCATCTTCTCTGTCTAATCATTCAAATGCATTTCTTCTACTCAAAGGCAAAAATCTCAGCAAATATATTGAATAAAGGCTCATCAGATACGGCTTATAGCATAACAAATCACTAATCTATGAATGTATACTATGCAGTCAATATATAAGCGGTTAATTAGAATTAACTCACTTACCTGTAATATTCTTATCTGATACAACTTGAGCCTTTCAATCTTTGCTGCTGTTGCCACTATCTCTTGCTTCATAGCTATACTGCTATGGAAGTTGTAGTGGAGGTGATGATCATAGTGTTTCCACAATTACAGAGGCATGAATAAAAATTCAACTCTGCCTCGTACTACCGGTTCATGATTTCGTTCTTCTATTACTGGCTTGAAATCAACTTATGCGTCTCTACTGTTCTATCATCTTTAGCATATACGGAAAGAAACAATTCTGTTTACTTACCTACCAAACAATTTCAGTACTTCTTCTGGCAACTTCACCAACTTCTTGCTAAGTCCTGGAGTTGATATAAAATCAGGCTGGTTCTATGTTCATCTGAATATGCTTCTCTTGAACAACTGATCCAGCTCTTCAAATCAAATCCTTTCTAGACATAGCATATTCTATATCTTTCTGAGTTGACGATTCATAGCTTTGGAGTTGTTCAACTAACATACTCCTCAGTGCAATAGGCTCAAAAACTTACCTCAACACTGTTCTGTTCTATCTGCGGTTCTGTTCTATCTGAGATTCTCATGCTCTCTGCATAATCTGTCTTATTCAATAACAGAAGCAATCGTTATGGCAGAGATTATAAAATACAATTGCAGTATAACATACATATAATCTCATGCTTCTGAATAGAACACTTGCTTGCAAATTCTCATGTTTTTCAATTAATACATGCTCGCAACGAATTCATTTATTCGAATGAATTCAAGAAATCAGGCATACATATCAGCATATAAGCATGTAATTCTTATCTCAATAAAGCAAGTAGTGTTCAATCAAGCAATCAGAGTCGCATACAATTCTGTAAAGCAAGTAAAGCATACTCATGCAATACTATAAATGCATGCGACTCAATCTACCCCCGCTCAACTTCTAGCTTAGTCCAAGACTTTACGCTCCAAGACTTTACGCTTCGCTCTGATACCACCTGTTGTGGGGACCCGGGTTGCTAATCTCATTTTAGGGCAATTAACGATTAATAGACAATTAATCGAACAATAAAAGAATATTCAAACCAAGAGCAAACAAAAAATTTTTTTTAAAGAAGGCCCCTCGCTTGATCGGGCAAACACAGCCGATCGAGCGAGCTAAAATTCTACGTTCTCGGGTCTGCAACACTTTTGGTCTCGCTCGATCGGTGGAACTCACCCGATCGAGTGAGCCCAAAAGCTCAATACTCTGTTTTTGCAATCACAGGCCTCGCTCGATTGGTGGAGTTCACCCGATCGAGCGGGCTACTTTGCTTCAGAATTTTGCAGAGTTCATTTGTTGTTAAAAACAATTTCCAACTACAAATCATGGTGTATAAAATCTCAAACATGCATATAATCTTTTCAACATAATTCTAAATAATTTACATGCATTCAAATTAATACCAAGTGATCTAGAATACCTGAACTCTCAAGTATAAATCAATACTTGACAAAAACAACCTATACAAAGGTTCTTGCTTTCTAACATGTTTACCAAATCATAAATACATGTCATCTGCTTAAAACCCGAATCACCACATGTTATCTCTCTTCTCAAGCTATCCAAGCCAACTCTAGCTTGATCATGCCCCAACCTGATGCGATGCACACATACAAACAAAGCAACAGCCGGATAACTCCGGTGAGAATAAATCTCAGTATGAAAGACATGCATATACATCATGAAAGCATATGGAATCTATATGCCATACTAATCTAAAATCATAAAACATATAATCACATGTAGATCATAGAATCATCATCTATTCTTAAATTATTAAAGCATAACGATTCATCTACAGCAATAGCACACAGTCATATCTAGAATAGCGTATTACAATATGCTAGCATTTATAACTGCATAATCTAAACCATAGAAAACTCTAGGTTAATGCATAAATGCAATGCATGTGCCAAGGAGTAGGCTATCAAATCTGATACCAATAAGCTTAGTTCTTGGGATCCCGGGGAATAAAATCTTTAACTAACCACCGACTCTCCCAATCGAGGTGGTGTTAAATATCTCAATTCCCCTGACTTTAGTGCAACTATAGTGAGTCATCTAGCTCTGGATATAAATCTATATTCCGTGCCATGAGTCATCTGACTCTGGAAGTAAATCTACATTCCATGCCACTCAACTACAGTTCTCCAAACGTCATCACTCTAGGCCATTCTGCCCTCTGTGCTATTCAAGGTAGGGTTCAAGATGAATGCAACATAATCTGTATGAATTAATCAAATAAATACTGATAAACATCTTGAACACATAAGTCAATATTCATAGCAACAAAAGCAAGTAAATCACATAAGAGCACTTAAACAACTAAGTATGTGATTTTAGGATAACTCGAAAACCACCACGTTCTCGAGTTGTTCTACCTGGCAAGAATAATGTCAACTCATACCTTTCATCGCGATTCAAATATCTTGAATTTGTTGCCAATGCTGAGTATCTCAAAGCTAGCCAAATCAGTCATACAAAATCTGCTCATTTCGTGTTTTTGATTCAACTTCAAACACTTCAAGTCATTCGAACTCAAACTCGTCGATTCGACTTCGATAATCTTTAACTAAAATCTGAAATAGATTATAACATATCTAAACATCAATATCCAATCCGAATCGATGTTTCTTTAAAGCTTATATAGTTCAAATCGTGCTAATACAATCGGAATTCAAACCGACGTCGCAACTTATTCGAGTTCGATAAATCTTTTGATTCAAATATCATTATATCTACATTCTAAACTCAATCTCATATTCAATTCATCTACAATAAACTTGAAGATGAGCTCTAGATCTTTAGAATGCATATCAATTCAAAATCTTGAACCGGCGGCGTAACGGTATGATTTCGGTAATTCTCAAAGCATAAGCATCATCAATACAACCATCTCAACAATATATCATCACCAATTCCACAAGACAATTTCGAAATATACAGCCCCATATTTTCAGAATTTCAACAATTCTTTCAAAAATAAAAAACATGTCCAAAAGACAATCTTTTCTCGATCCGTCTTAGATATGCTATCGTTGTATATGCTAGAACATGTTTATACAATCAAATCATAATTATACCAACAACTTAAAATTCAAACATGGTAGAACTTCATAAAACTTACGTCAAAACGAAGTACTCGGAGCTGTGATCACAAATATATATTCAATCGGAAATTCTATCGGGCGGATCAAAAGATATCGGAGTTGAAAGGAAGAATATGAACTTTGAACCTTTCCTTCTCTTTCTCTCGTTCACTTTCTGAATGTTGACTGAAACAATCTGATAATTCCTTACTTTACACGTATAAACATATCAAGTTGCAAGGAATTTGCATTTTGGTCCCTGAACTTTGGCCTAATTGCAATTTAGTCCCCGGACAAGCGATTTAATTCAATTTCAATTCTAAATAATTTAAAAATATTAGAATTCAAGTCTTAACTCTAAATATTCTCAAATTAAATATTCTCGAATTAAAATTAAATCATTTCGGACCTTATCGCATTTTAGTCCTTGAATTGCTCAATATTTGCAAATGGGTCCTTGCTCGGATTTCATCCTCAAATTCAATCTTTGATATTTATCATATTGGAATTCACATCTTAAATTTCATAAATATCAATTGCAATTTTTAATCTTTTAATTTAAGAATTCCGGATATTAAAATCTTAAAATTCGAAAATCCTCAAATTAAATATTTCTGACCCGAAATTGAAATCTCTAATTTCCATATTCTTAAATTCATCTTTTCACTTTTATTTGGAATTTAAATCTTAAATTCCATAATTAAGAACTTAATATTTTCGGGCCTTACAGTATTGTTATTGGCTTGTCAAATACTTTTAAGGCAAGTCTTTAGGTTTTGTTGAGTTTATTTCGGTGCCTTAATATTTCTGGGCGAGAGGACGGCGAGGGCGCGCGGCCTCTTTGCGAGAAAAGGGTGCGGGCGCTCTTCCTTAGAGCGCGGGCGCGCTGCCTTAGAACGCGGGCACGCTGGTTTTAGCAAAGCTTCGGCGCGGGTGCGCTGACTTCAGCGCGGGCGCGCGAGCCTTCTTTTAAAAAAAAATAAAAATCAGTGGTTGCTTCTAATCTTGGTTTCTTGTTTACTTATCGGTTGTTTTGACCGAGATTAGTTGATTAAAAATGAGGTCTCACATTAAGTGGTATCAGAGCGATAAGATTCTTGGTTGAACTAGAGTGAGCGGGGTAGATCGAGTCTGCGTGTATTGGCTCCTCGCATGTGTTTGAATTATTTTAGCTGTATAATTAATTCCATGCAAGCATGCTTTATTGTTGAGAATTATTTGAATTACATGGTTATGTGATTTATTTTTATAAAGCATGATCTACTTGAGATATAACTGCTTATGTTATCGACTGATATCCGGTTTTTTTGAGCGGTTGTTTAGGGCACCGGTTGTAGCGATTGAGATATCTTGTGCCCTAACCTTTGTTATTCAAATGGGTCCTCGTCGAGTGATAAACAGAAACACATCGCCAGTTTTCCCTGCGACTGAGCAAGCTAGCACTGAAGTTGATCAGTTGGATGCTTCAGCAACGCCTATGGAAACCTTGCTGAAGAGGTTTCAGTCATTTAATCCGCCGTTGTTGATGGGTTCAGAAAATCCAGTTGACTGTGAGAATTGGTTGGATGATATTGATCAGCTGTTTGATTCCATTGACTACACCGATGACCGCCGAATCAGGTTAGTCATTCACCAGCTCCGTGGGGTTGCTAAGAGCTGGTGGATCATGACCAAGAAAGCAATGGAGAGTAGAGGTACATAAGTTACTTGGTCTCTTTTTAAATCTGAATTTTATAAGCGGTTTTTCCCTATCTCGTATCGCAAAGATAAGGAAGCAGAGTTTGTCAATCTGAGGCAAGGGAATCTGAACATTGAAGAGTACGTGGCTAAGTTTGATAGTCTGTTGCGTTTTGCACCGCTAATTTCCGGAGATGAGGAAGCTAAGGCAGATCAGTTCATCAATGGGTTGAATCCCGATGTCTTCACGTTGGTAAACACCAACAGGCCTAACAACTTTGCGGATGCCATGAATCACGCAAAGGGAGCAGAAGCAGGCTTGTAGTGGCAAAGAGGTAACCAGGTAGCACCTCAGCAGCAGAGACAGTATCAGAATCAACCATCTCAGTATCAGAATCCGCCACCTCAGCATCAGAACCAGCAGCAAAGGTATGAAGGTGGAAACAGTGGGGGAAACAGAAAGGATCAGTACAAAACAAGAGGTAAACAGTTCAAGAGGCAGGGGAACAGTTCTTCTAGTTCCAGTGGTTCCAAGCAATTCGGTTCAGGACAGAGCTCTGGATCTTCAGCCATGTACTGCAGCAAGTGTGGGGGAAGACACTCATCGAATTAGTGTGTGGGAGTCTTTGGTAATTGTAACACCTGTCAGCAACCGGGACACTTCTCTAAGGTGTGCCCTCAGCGTAACAGAGATAGAGCTCAGAGTGGAAGTTCATCTCGACCTGCAGCTCAACCCGAGAGGCAGTCTTTGGCAGTGCACTCTTTCCAGCCTCAGCAGCAGAACAGACATGGAGGTAACTCTAGTGCGAACCAGCCTCCGAGACAGCAGGCACGAGTCTTTGCTTTGACAGAGGATCAAGCTCAGGCAGCACCTGATGATGTTATAGCAGGTAACTGTTTGATTTTCGGTTATTCTGTTCATGTTTTGATAGATACAGGTGCTTCCCATTCCTTTATCTCTGAGAAATTTGTGTTATTGCATGCCTTGCCTACTGAGTTGTTGCCTACTATAGTAGCTGTTACTTCACCGTTGGGTGGAGGAATTGTTTCTGTCAAACTAGTCAGGAACTGTGAACTTTGTTTTGAGGGGAATTTGTTAGAATTCGACTGTATTGTGCTTGGACTGTTAGATTTTGATTGTATTGTCGGTATCGATGCTTTAACCAAGTACAGGGCAACAATCGATTGTTTTCTGAAAGTTGTCAGGTTCAGACCTGAAATGGCAGACGAGTGGAAATTCTTTGGTAAGGGTTCTCAATCTAGAATTCCTTTGATTTCAGTGTTATCTATGACTCGTTTGTTACAGAGAGGTGCAGAAGGATTTTTGGTTTATACAGTTGATGTACTGAAATCTAGCCCAGCTTTGGTAGATTTACCAGTGGTTAGAGATTTTGCTGATGTGTTTCCGAAAGCTGTTCCTGGATTGCCACCTATTCGAGAGATCGAATTCAGCATCGATTTGGTGCCAAGTACTCAACCCATTTCCAAAGCTCCTTATCGTATGGCACCTATTGAACTGAGAGAGTTGAAGGAGCAACTTGAGGATTTGATTGCCAAGGGATACATCAGACCTATGTTGGAGAACGGCGATCAGATCAATCAGAATTGATACCCGGTGCAGCGGAAGTTTAAAAAATTTTATATGGAACGATTCCATAATGGGTATCAAAACTTTACGATTAAATTGTGTGTGTAAAAATTAAATAACAATTATAAACTTTTACCTCCAATCTCGAATCGAGATTATGGACACCAACAGATTGCTCTGCTCTTGTTGTATCTCCCAGGAACTGATGGACGAACTGTTCTTCAATCAGGTCCACGAACAGAGATTTAATCCCTCTGATAGATTGCACTAGAAAATCTATCAGAAGTTTCTACGAAGAGAATTAACGAATTTGATCCGTTAAACCAGACTGTAAATTCAAAATTCACAGGCTGGATTTTTCCCGAGCAGAGGGGAGGGGGGCGGCCACTTAGTAAAACGCAGCTAGGGTTTTTCAAAATATTTTGTGACCTCTGTTGTGTAATTTCTGTACTGCAATAACTTATTTATAATGTGGGCTGCTAACAGCTTAGGGCCCATTAGTCATAAGTTCAAGCCTGACAAGCAAAGCCCGCATGTTCAGAAATTAATATAAAATTCATCGTGACTTAGATTGATAAACCTATTTTACCAATGTTCACAGAAACCATTTCTGCATCTTTTAGAGTCAAGATAAATTTTCTGAATCCGAATTCAGTGATTTCCAAAAATGCCCATCCCTATGTCATTTTAGGAAATCTTACTCCTCTACTCTTAAATAAGAAGTCCCACTTCTTTGTTCATTAAATTTAACTCTTTAAATTTAACTATCTCAACGGGGATTAAAAATCCATTACTCTGTGTGACCCTCAATGGTTCAGGGATACAGCTAGCCGTGGGCTCACAACTCCTTGTGACTCGGAACAACAATTTCCGACTTGCCCATCGAATCATGGTAAGAGCGCCTAGCAACATCGCCCCATGATTCCCTAGGTATCACTGATAGTGCCTACAAGAACCAATAGATTTTGGTTAGCGTACAGTACGGTCCCTTCATCCATATATCCCGATCGAATCAACAACCATTGGTAAATCGAGAGTCGTTCTAGATTCGATAACTATGCAACACATCTTGAAGATCAAATAGTGACATCGCATGTGCTACTAAGAAACCATTTCTTAAAACACATCATGTACTCTGGCCAGAGATTCGTCACACTAATATCTCCTCAGATTGCATAGGATATCCACACTCGCAAGTATGTGGTGAATCCTTGACAACAAAGCATCGACTCCTATATGTGTTGTAACTGTACCCAATCTCGATACCTGATGACCCCAATAGAGTCGGTAAACGAGTCAAAGCACAGTACTAGCATATAGAGTCTCAATGATGTTTCAAGTAGTAAGGACTAATGGTGTACAACCAAAACCGCGGACTTTATCCACTCGATAAGTGATAACCACTTGGAAAGTCCGGATAGGGTAGTTCGATCATTCATCGTATGAATATCCATTTGCATGCTTCGAACATCTCTATGTTCCTTACCAATGAAACGTGGTACTCTGCATCGCAAATGCTAGTCTCAAACTCGAGCGATCCTTATCCTTATTAACGGACGGCTCAATCGACTAGGAACTGTTTAGAATATACAGTGACTATAAGATGTGTTTCATGATAGACATCCCCATGTACTACCACATCTTACATACACTATAGTATATTCAAGGTCTTTATCAAAACAACAATAGTATATCACAATATAACAATATGAAGAAAGATAAAGTCATTGCCATTAATAAAAGTGTAAATTATATTAAACAAAAGATTGTTTATACAAAGAGTCATCAAAGCCCTTAGCCACAAGTTGGCTCACCGGGCACCCACTCTTTCAATCTTCCACTTGCCCTAAAGCCAACTAGTCATACTACGTAGACCCATTGTTTCGCGATGTTTGTCAAATAATGGTCCTGGCAAGGGCTTAGTAAGTGGATCAGCGATATTGTCTGTAGAGGCCACTCTTTCGACAGTGATGTCTCCTCTTTCCACAATCTCTCGGATGATGTGGTATTTCCTCAGTACGTGTTTGGATCTTTGATGAGACCTTGGTTCCTTTGCCTGAGCAACGGCACCCGTGTTGTCACAGTACACCGGGACTGGACCAACAACTTCAGGAATAACGCCCAACTCTTGGACGAAATTCCTCATCCAAACGGCCTCTTTAGCAGCAGCTGATGCTGCAATGTATTCTGCATCAGTGGTGGAATCTGTTGTGGTGTCCTGCTTGGAACTCTTCCAAGAGACAGCACCGCCATTGAGCATGAACACAAATCCAGAGGTTGACTTCGAGTCATCCACGTCACTTTGGAAGCTAGAGTCGGTATAGCCTTCCAATTTTAGTTCTCTTCCTTCATATACCATGAACATATTCTTAGTCCTTCGTAAGTACTTAAGAATGTCCTTCACGGCTTTTCAATGCATTTGATCGGGATTAGCTTGATATCTGCTCGTGACACTCAGAGCAAATGCTACATCCGGTCTGGTAGATATCATCCCATACATGATACTACCTATGGCTGACGCGTATGGTACATGTGTCATTTTCTCTATCTCTTCATCAGTCTTGGGACACATAGACTTGGATAGAGAAACTCCATGACACATGGGTAGATGTCCTCTCTTGGACCCATCCATTGAAAACCGTTTCAATATGGTGTCGATGTAGGTTGCTTGAGTGAGTCCTATCATTCTCTTAGATCTATCTCTATAGATCTGTATCCCTAGAATATAGGATACCTCACCTAAATCCTTCATCGAGAATCTACCTGATAACCATATCTTTGTTGACTGCAACATCCCTACGTCATTCCCAATGAGTAGGATGTCATCAACATAAAGTACTAAGAATGTCACAGCATCCTTAACTACTTTCTTGTACACGCATGGTTCCTCCGGGTTCTTGATGAAACCAAAATCCTTTATTGTTTCATCAAATTTCTGGTTCCAACTTCTTGATGCTTGTTTTAGACCATAGATTGATCTCTGAAGCTTGCATACCTTATGCTCGCTTCCCATGGATGTGTATCCCTCAGGCTGCGTCATATAGATCTCTTCCTTAATTTTTCCATTAAAAAATGCAGTCTTCACATCCATTTGCCATATCTCATAGTCATACCAAGCAGCTATGGCAATAAGGATTCTTATGGACTTGAACATTTCAACTGGTGAAAAGGTTTCATCATAGTCAACTCCTTGTCTTTGAGTATAACCTTTCGCCACCAATCGCGCCTTGTAGGTCAATACCTTACCATCAGGCCCAAGCTTTCTCTTGTAGATCCATTTACACCCTATTGGAACAATTCCATCGGGAGGATCTACTAAAGACCAAACTTGGTTTGTATGCATCGAATCTATTTCCGACTGCATAGCTTCAAGCCATAAATTTGAATTCGCATCAGAAATTGCTTCTTTGAAGTTTCTTGGATCACATCCAACATCGGGTTCATCTTGATCCCCTTCAAGAAGAAGACCATATCGAATAGGAGGTCTAGAAGTCCTCTCGGATCTTCTAGGTATAGGCGTGTCTATCAATGATTCCTGAGTTGTAGGATCATTATTTTGTATTTCGGGTTCTTCTCGAATTTCTTCGAGTTCCATCATCTCGCCTTTCTTATCCAATAAGAACTCCTTCTCCAAGAAGGTGGCATTCCTTGAAACAAACACCTTTGTTTCAGCAGGATGATAGAAATAATATCTGATTGAATTCTTCGGATACCCTACAAAATAACATAAGGTGGATCGACTATCCAACTTATCTCCCACTGTCTGCTTCATGTAAGCAGGACATCCCCAAATCCTCAAGTACGAATACTTAGGAGCTTTGCCATTCCATAACTCGTATGGTGTTTTATCCACTGCTTTAGTGTGGACGTTGTTCAACAACAATACCGCCGTTTCAAGCGCATAGCCCCAAAACGAAGGTGGAAGCTCAGTGAAGCTCATCATGGATCGAACCATGTCCAACAAAGTTCGATTACGACGCTCCGATACACCATTCAGCTGAGGTGTCATAGGAGAAGTCCACTGAGAGAGAATCTCATTCTCTTTCAGATAGTCCAAAAACTCGGTACTTAAGTATTCTCCACCTCGATCCGATCGAAGTGCTTTAATACTTTTACCTAGCTTGTTTTCTACTTCAGCCTTGAATTCTTTGAACTTTTCAAACGCTTCAGACTTATATTTCATTAAATATAAATATACCTTGAATAATCATCAGTAAAGGTAATGAAGTAGGTGTGGCCAAATTTAGTACCAATCCTAAATGAACCACAAACATCTGTATGGATCAAATCCAACAGATTTTGACTACGCTCAGGTTTCCCCTTAAAAGGAGATTTAGTCATTTTTCCTTTCAGGCAGGACTCACAAGTAGGTAGAGAGTTAATATCAGACATATCAAACATGCCCTCTCCCACTAGCTTGTTCATCCTCCTTGAGGAAATATGACCTAGCCTAGCATGCCAAAGGTTTGCCGGGTTTTGACTATCGATTTTCCTTTTGTTTGTTGTTACCGGTTTATCAACATAATTTATTGGAACGTCTTTTAATTTTAAGTTATATAGATCATTTTCAAGTTGTCCATTTCCAATCAAACATTCATTCTTGTAAATATTGCAAATCCCATTCATAAATTGCAAGAATAACCATCTCTATCAAGCATAGAAACAGAAATAATGTTTTTAATCAAATCTGGAACAAATAAAACATCTCTCAAAAGTAACTTAAAATTGTTCTGCAAAATTAAATAAACATCTCCCACAGCTTTAGCTTCAACTCTGGAACCATTTCCGAGCCTCAGCTGGGTCTCACCCATTCTAAGCCTGCGACTTCTTGTCATCACCTGCAAATCATTGCAAATGTGAGATCCACATCCGGTATCCAATACCCAAGAAGTAGTATTAAGTGAAACATTTATTTCAATATAGAACATACCCTTCGCAGTTCGCAACTGCTCTAGATATTCCTTGCAGTTACGTTTCCAATGACCGGGCTTCTTGCAGTAATGGCAAACATCCTTGGACTTTTCCATGTTTGAAGCCTTTGTCTTGTACTTCTTCTCGGGTTCGGTTTTCTTGGGTGGGGCAGAACGTTTCTTACCCTTTGTACTTGGCCCCTTCTTAGCAGAAGAAGAGGAGCCCACCAAAAAAGCCGGTTTATCCTTCTTTAAAGTGGATTCATATGTTACAAGCATATTTAACATCTCTTCAAGGGAGGCCTCTATCTTGTTCATATTGAAATTCACCACAAATCCGTCAAACGAAGAAGGAAGAGATAGAAGTAATAAGTCCACGTTGAGTTCATGCTCCAACACCAAATCAAGCGTTACCAACTTCTGTATGAGCCAAATCACTCGTATCCCATGATCACGGACCGAAGTCCCTTCACCCATGCGACACGTCATTAGCTCTTTTACAGTAGCGAACCTTTCAGCTCTCGATTGAGCCCCAAAAAGTTCCTTGAGTTGTACGTGAATGTCAGCAGCATTCACGGTGTCCTCAAATCGCCTCTGGAGTTCATCAGACATCGAGGCTTGCATATAGCATTTGGTCTTGATATCATGGTCCCACCATGTATCAAGTTTGGCCAACTCTTTCGGACTTACATCAGCTGGTGCTTCCTTCGGAGGAGATTTTTCTAACACGTAGAGCATCTTCTCCGAAGTCAAGACAATCTTCAACTTACGGAACCATTCCGTATAGTTTGCGCCAGTCAATTTATTTTGTTCGAGGATAGAGAATAGTGGATTACGCGAATTCATCTTTATGAAATACTGAAAAGAAACAGACAATAATCAGTGATTGTTTAATTAATTTACTAAGACATAAAATAGGCAAAATTTATTTAATGAATCTCACTCCCACTATTTTAACGATTTCACTACCCTCTAGTGAAAACGGGAAACTGTTTTCCTTAGTGAGAACATGGAACTGATGGACGAACTGTTCTTCAATCAGGTCCACGAACAGAGATTTAATCCCTCTGATAGATTGCACTAGAAAATCTATCAGAAGTTTCTACGAAGAGAATTAACGAATTTGATCCGTTAAACCAGACTGTAAATTCAAAATTCACAGGCTGGATTTTTCCCGAGCAGAGGGGAGGGGGGCGGCCACTTAGTAAAATGCAGCTAGGGTTTTTCAAAATATTTTGTGACCTCTGTTGTGTAATTTCTGTATTGCAATAACTTATTTATAATGTGGGCTGCTAACAGCTTAGGGCCCATTAGTCATAAGTTCAAGCCTGACAAGCAAAGCCCGCATGTTCAGAAATTAATATAAAATTCATCGTGACTCAGATTGATAAACCGATTTTACCAATGTTCACAGAAACCATTTCTGCATCTTTTAGAGTCAAGATAAATTTTCTGAATCCGAATTCAGTGATTTCCAAAAATGCCCATCCCTATGTCATTTTAGGAAATCTTAATCCTCTACTCTTAAATAAGAAGTCCCACTTCTTTGTTCATTAAATTTAACTCTTTAAATTTAACTATCTCAACGGGGATTAAAAATCCATTACTCTGTGTGACCCTCAATGGTTCAGGGATACAGCTAGCCGTGGGCTCACAACTCCTTGTGACTCGGAACAACAATTTCCGACTTGCCAATCGAATCATGGTAAGAGCGCCTAGCAACATCGCCCCATGATTCCCTAGGTATCACTGATAGTGCCTACAAGAACCAATAGATTTTGGTTAGCGTACAGTACGGTCCCTTCATCCATATATCCCGATCGAATCAACAACCATTGGTAAATCGAGAGTCGTTCTAGATTCGATAACTATGCAACACATCTTGAAGATCAAATAGTGACATCGCATGTGCTACTAAGAAACCATTTCTTAAAACACATCATGTACTCTGGCCAGAGATTCGTCACACTAATATCTCCTCAGATTGCATAGGATATCCACACTCGCAAGTATGTGGTGAATCCTTGACAACAAAGCATCGACTCCTATATGTGTTGTAACTGTACCCAATCCCGATACCTGATGACCCCAATAGAGTCGGTAAACGAGTCAAAGCACAGTACTAGCATATAGAGTCTCAATGATTTTTTAAAGTAGTAAGGACTAATGGTGTACGACCAAAACCGCGGACTTTATCCACTCGATAAGTGATAACCACTTGGAAAGTTCGGATAGGGTAGTTCGATCATTCATCGTATGAATATCCATTTGCATGCTTCGAACATCTCTATGTTCCTTACCAATGAAACGTGGTACTCTGCATCGCAAATGCTAGTCTCAAACTCGAGCGATCCTTATCCTTATTAACGGACGGCTCAATCGACTAGGAACTGTTTAGAATATACAGTGACTATAAGATGTGTTTCATGATAGACATCCCCATGTACTACCACATCTTACATACACTATAGTATATTCAAGGTCTTTATCAAAACAACAATAGTATATCACAATATAACAATATGAAGAAAGATAAAGTCATTGCCATTAATAAAAGTGTAAATTATATTAAACAAAAGATTGTTTATACAAAGAGTCATCAAAGCCCTTAGCCACAAGTTGGCTCACCGGGCACCCACTCTTTCAATCTCCCACTTGCCCTAAAGCCAACTAGTCATACTACGTAGACCCATTGCTTCGCGATGTTTGTCAAATAATGGTCCTGGCAAGGGCTTAGTAAGTGGATCAGCGATATTGTCTGTAGAGGCCACTCTTTCGACAGTGATGTCTCCTCTTTCCACAATCTCCCGGATGATGTGGTATTTCCTCAGTACGTGTTTGGATCTTTGATGAGACCTTGGTTCCTTTGCCTGAGCAACGGCACCCGTGTTGTCATAGTACACCGGGACTGGACCAACAACTTCAGGAATAATGCCCAACTCTTGGACGAAATTCCTCATCCAAACGGCCTCTTTAGCAGCAGCTGATGCTGCAATGTATTCTGCCTCAGTGGTGGAATCTGTTGTGGTGTCCTGCTTGGAACTCTTCCAAGAGACAGCACCGCCATTGAGCATGAACACAAATCCAGAGGTTGACTTCGAGTCATCCAACGTCACTTTGGAAGCTAGAGTCGGTATAGCCTTCCAATTTTAGTTCTCTTCCTTCATATACCATGAACATATTCTTAGTCCTTCGTAAGTACTTAAGAATGTCCTTCACGGCTTTCCAATGCATTTGATCGGGATTAGCTTGATATCTGCTCGTGACACTCAGAGCAAATGCTACATCCGGTCTGGTAGATATCATCCCATACATGATACTACCTATGGCTGATGCATATGGTACATGTGTCATTTTCTCTATCTCTTCATCAGTCTTGGGACACATAGACTTGGATAGAGAAACTCCATGACACATGGGTAGATGTCCTCTCTTGGACCCATCCATTGAAAACTGTTTCAATATGGTGTCGATGTAGGTTGCTTGAGTGAGTCCTATCATTCTCTTAGATCTATCTCTATAGATCTGTATCCCTAGAATATAGGATGCCTCACCTAAATCCTTCATCGAGAATCTACCTGATAACCATATCTTTGTTGACTGCAACATCCCTACGTCATTCTCAATGAGTAGGATGTCATCAACATAAAGTACTAAGAATGTCACAGCATCCTTAACTACTTTCTTGTACATGCATGGTTCCTTCGGGTTCTTGATGAAACCAAAATCCTTTATTGTTTCATCAAATTTCTGATTCCAACTTCTTGATGCTTGTTTTAGACCATAGATTGATCTCTGAAGCTTGCATACCTTATGCTCGCTTTCCATGGATGTGTATCCCTCAGGCTGCGTCATATAAATCTCTTCCTTAATGTTTCCATTAAAAAATGCAGTCTTCACATCCATTTGCCATATCTCATAGTCATACCAAGCAGCTATGGCAATAAGGATTCTTATGGACTTGAACATTGCAACTGGTGAAAAGGTTTCATCATAGTCAACTCCTTGTCTTTGAGTATAACCTTTCGCCACCAATCGCGCCTTGTAGGTCAATACCTTACCATCAGGCCCAAGCTTTCTCTTGTAGATCCATTTACACCCTATTAGAACAATTCCATCGGGAGGATCTACTAAAGACCAAACTTGGTTTGTATGCATCGAATCTATTTCCGACTGCATAGCTTCAAGCCATAAATTTGAATTCGCATCAGAAATTGCTTCTTTGAAGTTTCTTGGATCACATCCAACATCGGGTTCATCTTGATCCCCTTCAAGAAGAAGACCATATCGAATAGGAGGTCTAGAAGTCCTCTCGGATCTTCTAGGTATAGGCGTGTCTATCAATGGTGAGTCTTTCGAGATCTTTTCTGACCATAAGAGCCTTAAGTACTTGTTTTCACAGGCAGAGCTGAATATGATACAGAGAAGATGGTTAGATCTGTTGAAGGATTTCGACTGTGAAATCAAGTATTATCCGGGAAATTCGAATGCAGTTGCAGATGCCTTGAGCCGAAAGCTTTGTTCTTTATCTCTTTCTACTATCGGTGTTTCTCAGTTGATCGATGATTGTTGAACTTCTGGTTTAGAGTTTGAAACAGATAGGGAGACTATCAGAGTGTTTGCTATTCAAGCCGAACCGGAGTTGTTTGTTGCAATCAGAGAAGCACAGAAGTCTGAGCCGAGCATTCAGGTTTCAGTAGAGAAAGTCAGATCTGGGCATCAGTCTGAATTTCAGGTTAGAGATGATGTTTTGTTTGTGAATAACCGTATTGTTGTGCCTGATATTTCGGAGTTGAGACAGCGTACTTCAAGAGGCTCATTGCAGTCGGTTTAGTAATCATCCTGGAGGTCGTAAGATGTACAACGACCTGAAGAACCAGTTCTGGTGGAAAAGAATGAAGAGCGATGTTGCGAGGTTTGTATCTCGGTGTTTGAACTGTCAGCAAGTAAAAGCAGAATGGAAGCGACCAGGAGGTCTGTTGAACAGTCTATCTGTTCCTGAATGGAAGTGGGATCACATTTCCATGGATTTCATCACGAAGCTACCACGATCCGTTCGAGGATGCGATGTCATTTGGGTAGTGATCGACCGATTGACGAAGTCTGCGTGTTTTATTCCGTACAGGATGACGTATCGTCATGATCAGATGGCTGAGTTGTATGTTAGCAATGTTGTGAGATTGCATGATGTGCCGAAGTCATTCGTTTCAGATAAAGATTCTAGATTCACTTCTCACTTCTGGCACAGTCTTCAGGGGGCACTTGGTACTCGATTGCATCTGAGTACAACTTATCATCCTCAGGCCGATGGACAGTCGGAGCGGACTATCCAGACGTTAGAGGATATGCTGCAAGCGGTAGTGCTAGACTTTGGCACTAGTTGGCAGGATTCTTTGCCTCTTGTCGAGTTTTCTTACAACAAAAACTTCCAAGCGAGTATCGGTATGGCGCCTTTTGAGGCTTTGTATGGTAAGAAGTGCCGATCTCCATTGTTTTGGGATGATTTGTCCGAGTCACCAGATTTGGGACCGGAGATTCTTAGAGATATGGCAGAGCAGGTTAAGATCATTCAGACCAAAATGAAGTCAGCTCAAGATAGGCAGGCAAAGTATGCGAATGTCAGGCATATACCTCTGAGTTTTGATCAGGGAGACCGAGTCTTTCTGAAGATTTCTCCGTTCAGAGGCAATGTCAGATTCGGTAAGAGAGGGATGTTATCTCCGAGATTTATCGGGCCGTACAAGATTCTCGAGAAGATAGGCGATCTTACCTACAGACTTGCACTTCCTCCATCTATATCTGGTATTCAAGACGTTTTTCACGTCTCTATGCTGCGAAAGTATCATCCAGATCCTTCTCATATTCTTCAGCCTGACGAAGCCGAGTTAGACGAGACTCTGAGCTACTTTGAGCGACCGATTCAGATCCTTGATCAGAAAGAGAAGCAACTCAGAACCAAGTTGATTCCGTTGGTTAAATTGCAGTGGAGCCGTCACGGAGTCGAGGAAGTGACTTGGGAGACAGAATCTGACATGAGACAGCGATTTCTGGAGTTATTCGGATGACGTGAGTTCTTCTTACTGTCTTTAGTTCTTTATTCTATCTTATGAGTTGTGGTTCTTGTTGATTTCGAGGACGAAATTTTTTCTTAGTGAGGGAGAATTGTAACGCCCCGTTTTTATCTTAAATGAGTTTATTTGAGTTAATCGGAGATTTCAGAGTTCTCGAGCCAACTTGTTTTTGATCAGGGTCCTTTTTGAAATTTTTGGAAATTTCAGGGACTAAAACCCAAATATCGGTTTTAATAGATATTTTATAAGGGAAATGGCTTATTCTATTCACTCATCTCCTTCCCTTAGCCGCCTCCCCTCCATTGAAACGCTTCCAACGTTTCTCCAAGCTCCCAGATTTCAGTCCAAGCTCGATCCGGCCATTGGAATTTATTTCTGAAGGCAGATTATCGATCACTGCAGTGAGAGCTCTGTTATATTGTAAGTTTTTCTACGATCGGATAAATTCTAGTTTTTGGATTTTGTTAGAATCGTTCGAGATTCGAGTATGTTGTTCTTGACAGAGTTCTGATCGTTTATTATCTGTCGATTTTGAATTAGAGCGACGTTCGGATTTATTATGATTTTTGGAAGCCATTTTCGAAAATGTGGATTTTTGGATTGATGGGTTTGCTTTGTTATTGTTGTTTTGGGCATTGATATGAAGTTATATCGGTATTGAACTGCTGTCTGCGTTTCCAGTTTGTTCAGTTTATAGCCGTTATGCCGTCGGTTTGAGTTTTGGAGATTTCGAACCATTTTCATATTGATTGAAGCTTTGGCTTGTGAGTGATCATTGTTGTTGATCAACTCTTGTATTCGTACAGATTCGTTGGAGTTTTTTGAGCCCTGTGTTAGCAGCATTGTTCGTCGAGAGTTGGACAAAGAACGGTAAAGAGATTTCCTTGAACCGTTGTTTGTTGTTTAGGTTGTATAGTTATTGATACAATCTTTTGTTGTAGCTTGTCCGGAGTTGGATCTATGGTATTGAAAGGTAAAATCAGTCATTGTAGCGGGATAGCATACTCGGGACAGTTGGTTCTAGAGTTTCCCCTTTCAAATCATATATTGCATCTACACTTGTTCTAGCATGAGGAACTTGTGTCTTGTTGATTGTTTTTGCTTTTGACTATGTGGCTTATGTTCTATGTTTCTGCTATGCATTCATCTTGAGCCTACGTTGATTTCAGCTGGTAGAACCGCCCTTTTTGTTTGGACGTTTGGGAACTATGATTGAGTGGCCTAGGTCGTAGTCCTATCGCCTAGTGCTAGCATACTCATTATGGTTGCTCAAAGTCTAGAGGAGTGAGATACGTGGCACCACCTCGATTGGGAGAGTCGGTGAGTCGTCACATGATCTCATCCTCGGGATCCCAAAAGCACAGCATCAATCCTTCGTTTATCAGATTTGATATCCCAGTTTAAAGACATGCATTTCATTACGTTGTTATTGATTTTGTTGTTGTCTTGAAAGCATGTTTATTGTTGTATTACTTGATATGTTGCTTTTATTGGGATTATCTTTCTCACCGGTTTATCCGGCTGTTGCTTTGTTTTGTATGTGTACTTGGCAAAGGAAGGGCAGGATCAAGTCAGCATAGACATGGTTAGCATCTAGAGCAAGAGATAGAAGTGAGACTCGTTTAGAAGTTGAATCAGCATGTCAATCTAGTTATGTTTTTGCGAACATGTTTAGTCATTCGAACTTCTCGTATTTGTTTTGTAAGCAATAATCGATGTAGGTACTATCGAATTGAATGTTTCTCTTCCCTAAACCTTTCTTGTATTGTTATTGGCTTGTCAAATACTTTTAATGCAAGTGCTTAGGTTTTGTTGAGTTTATTTCGGTGCCTTAATATTTCTGGGCGAGAGGACGGCGCATGCGCGCGGCCTCTTTGCGAGGAAAGGGCGCGAGCGCTCTTCCTTAGAGCGCGGGCGCGCTGACTTCAGCGCGGGCACGCGAGCCTTCTTTAAAAAAAAAAAAAATCAGTGGTTGCTTCTGATCTTGGTTTCTTGTTTACTTATCGGTTGTTTTGTCCGAGATTAGTTGATTAGAAACGAGGTCTCACATTAAGTGATATCAGAGCGATAAGATTCTTGGTTGAACTAGAGTGAGCGGGGTAGATCGAGTCTGCGTGTATTGGCTCCTCGCATGTGTTTGAATTATTTTAGCTGTATAATTAATTCCATGCGAGCATGCTTTATTGTTGAGAATTATTTGAATTACATGGTTATGTGATTTACTTTTATAAAGCATGATCTACTTGAGATATAACTGCTTATGTTATCGACTGGTATCCGGTTTTTCTGAGCGGTTGTTTAGGGCACCGGTTTTAGCGATTGAGATATCTTGTGCCCTAACCTTTGTTATTCAGATGGGTCCTCGTCGAGTGATAAACAGAAACACACCACCAGTTATCCCTGCGACTGAGCAAGCTAGCACTGAAGTTGATCAGTTGGATGCTTCAGCAACGCCTATGGAAACCTTGCTGAAGAGGTTTCAGTCGTTTAATCCGCCATTGTTGATAGGTTCAGAAAATCCAGTTGACTGTGAGAATTGGTTGGATGATATTGATCAGCTGTTTGATTCCATTGACTACACCGATGACCGCCGAATCAGGTTTGTCATTCACCAGCTCCGTGGGGTTGCTAAGAGCTTGTAGATCATGACGAAGAAAGCAATGGAGAGTAGAGGTACGGAAGTTACTTGGTCTCTTTTTAAATCTGAATTTTATAATAGGTTTTTCCCTATCTCGTATCGCAAAGATAAGGGAGCAGAGTTTGCCAATCTGAGGCAAGGGAATCTGAACATTGAAGAGTACGTGGCTAAGTTTGATAGTCTGTTGCATTTTGCACCGCTAATTGCCAGAGATGAGGAAGCTAAGGCAGATCAATTCATCAATGGGTTGAATCCCGATGTCTTCATGTTGGTAAACACCAACAGGCCTAACAACTTTGCGGATGCCATGAATCACGCAAAGGGAGCAGAAGCAGGCTTGTGGAGGCAAAGAGGTAACCAGGTAGCACCTCAGCAACAGAGACAGTATCAGAATCAACCATCTCAGTATCAGAATCCGCCACCTCAGCATCAGAACCAGCAGCAAAGGTATGAAGGTGGAAACAGTGGGGGAAACAGAAAGGATCAGTACAAAGCAAGAGGTAAACAGTTCAAGAGGCAGGGGAACAGTTCTTCTAGTTCCAGTGGTTCCAAGCAATTCGGTTCAGGACAGAGTTCTGGATCTTCAGCCATGTACTGCAGCAAGTGTGGGGGAAGACACTCACCAGATCAATGTGTGGGAGTCTTTGGTAATTGTAAAACCTGTCAGCAACCGGGACACTCTAGTTCAATTAATTCAAGAATCAATAAAGCATGCTCGCACATATTTAAAATAATCATTTAAATAAATCAATCACATGCGAGAATTCAATTCATGCGGACTCGATCTACCCCGCTCACTCTAGTTCAATTCCAAGAATCTTATCGCTCTGATACCACTTAATGTGAGACTCTGTTTCTAATCTTCTAATCTCGAATAATTAACTACAATCGAACACAAAGAGCCGAGGAAACGAATCAATTTTTTTTTTATTTTTTTATAAAAGCCTAGCGCCCGCGCGAGCTATCGCCTCGCGCGCGCGCAGGCAACGCGGCCAGAGGCCTCGCGAGAGGCTCGCGCCCGCGTGAGGTGATAAGCTCGCGCGCGCGCGCGGGCAAAACAACCCGAGCCCCTCCAGGCTCCTCGTTCGCGCGCAGGCCAATCGGGCAAAATGTAAGGCCCAAAAATATTAAATTATTAATTATGGTATTTGAGAATTTAATTCCATATTATGGGCTAATATTGATTTAAGAAGTGAAAGAAATTATAGATTTAATTTCCGAGCCGAAAATATTTAATTTAGAATTTTCTGGATTTTGAGAATTAAATTCCGAGAATTCTTAAATTAAAATAATAAATATTCGATTTGAATATTTATGGAATTTGAGATTAAATTCCATATTTCGGGAATTAAAGAAGATTAATTTTGAAGATACAACCCGATCAGGGACTGATTTGAGAATATCGAAGATTCGAGGACTAAAGAGCAATAGGCCGGGATTATTGATTTAATCCGAATTTATTTAATTTTAATCCGAGTATATTTAATTTTGGAATATTTAGAGTTTCGATTTAAATTCTAATATTCTTAAATTATTTTGGATTGAAATTGAATTAAAACGAAGGCCGAGAACTGAATTGCAATTAAAGAAGACTTGAGGGACTAAATTGCAAATAGGCAATACATATCTGATTTTACATTAGATTATCAGCATGAAACGTGTTTGTAGCATAGGAAATTCAGAAAAGGAAAGGGAGAAAATCGAACAGAGGCCGAACCCTCTTCATTTTCTTTTGAGTTCTTGTTTTCAAATCCTCGTAACTTTTGATCCGCTCGTCCGATTTCAATTCCGAAAGATGTTCTGGAATCCTTGCGACGAGAACTTCAATTTGATGTAAGTATTATGATATGTTTGATAGATTTCGAAATCAGTTATGAGCAGAGATCAGAACTTGATGTTAGTTTGTGTTCATGCATGTTCATTCATTCCGATATTGAAACCGAATCGACGATTTGATGTTGAATGAACTTGTCATGATTTCCAGCATGTATATAAAGATTTATAGCAGCTGATTGTGTTTAATATGCTGGTGTATGAGGTTATAGTGATGAGATATCACACGTTTATGAAATTAAAGAAGTTAACATCGAATTCCATATTTCGTTGATTACCGATATTTAATCGCTACGCCGTCGATTGATGTTTTGAAGCCGTTTTGATAGCCAATGACTGAGATAAGATCTTCTTTGAAATGTTATCGATGATATAGCATTTTTATTTCTCAGTTTCAGATGAGTTTCGAAGGCTAACGACTCACGACTCCGAGTTGTATCGAAGAAGAAGACGTTGAGGTTTGAAGCGATATGATTGATGACATATTGATGATTTTGAATCGATATTGACATGGTTGAATAGAATGAAGATTGATATGAATGTTTGATGCTCTGTTTCAGATTTGAAGCGTTCAAAATAGAAGAAATACGAAGGTATAATGACGACATCACGAGTCAGGGACTTTGAAACTCAAGAACGACTATTCTTGAGTTATCCCGCCAAAATCACATACGTATTTATTGTTTTGACTTGATTTTTTTGTTGTCGATCCATCCCAGGTAGTGGATCTTTGATTTGAGTTGATATGATTATGATACGAGACTATATTGAATTGATTCTATGCCAAGGTTGCGGTTAACCTTATTTTCTAGCCCAGAATGGCTACGTTAGGTGAATATTCATGTCAAGATCGGATACGAATCTTGATGGCAATGAAGTTGAATGAATCAATTCTCGATCGATCAAAAGAAGCGTTATTTACTCTATTTGTTGAGTCGAGTTAAATAGAGTCGATATGATTTATTTAACGCTTTTGATATGTTGCTTATACTGAGATGATTTCTCACCGTAGTTTATTCGGTTGTTGCTTTGTTTTGTATGTGTGCATTGCAACAGATGGGGCAGGAGCTAGTCTGAGAGGACGTTGATAGCTCGGGAGCGATATTTTGCAAGTGTGGACTCGAGTTTTAAGTTGAAAAACTTGACATGAAACTTATGTTTTAGAAGCTCACTTTTGAGACTTGGTGTAGCTTGTAGTTTCATGCCTTTTGAGCTATTTATTTGATGTAATAAATGCATGATTTGAGGTTAGGAACTTGATATATGAATGTATGCATGTTCTTAGATTTTATAACATGTTTTAGACTTGAATTTGATAGCTTGGAATGGATGGAAAGTATCAAGAATGGCTGTTGAAAAACAGGGTGAAATTCTGCCTAGGAAGCGCCCGAGCTGCAGTTTTTAGCAGCCCGAGCGCGAGCCTTCTGTTTTGGAAAAGATCAGGGGCGCCCGGGCGGTAGTTTTTAACCGCCCGAGCCCACCCCCTTTTGAAAAAAAAAAATTCTTGATCCTTATTCTTTTCTTATTAGATTAATGATGCTTATTCATTAATTGCCCCTTAAGATTTGAGATTAGCAACCCGAGGCCCCACAACAGGTGGTATCAAAGCATAAGTTTCTCGGACTGAGGTAGAAGTTGAGCGGGGTAGATTGAGTCACATGCATTTATAGTATTGCATGATTATGCATTACGCGATTTGATGATTTGATGATGTGATGATTTGCATGTAAGCGTGATTTATCTTTGAAATTCAACTATTTGATTTGCTGATTTGTAAATTTTTGAATTTCTTACTGATTTTGTTATAAGATTTTTCCCGGGTGATGTAAACACCCAAAATTGAATAAACCATTGTTCTTTGGGTGACGTAAGCACCCCAGACTGACAGAATAGTATGGCCAGGCGAAACAGATTGGTATGGTCAGATTGAACAGAACAGTATTGCTCAGCTGAAAGAAGTATCTCTGATTGAACAGAACAGAATATCAGTGAATGAATAGATGTTATTGCAGGTAGAAGTTGGCCTGAAGTACTTGATCAGTTGTTCAAATACCTGAAAGATACAGATGAATATCGTATCAGATCGACTGTCTACCAACTTCAAGACCTAGCAACCAGCTGATAGATTTTGACGGAGAAAATGATGAAAGAACAGAGGTATATTAATTTGTTGGTAAGTGCTTAGAACATGATTTTTGTTTATAGTTCTTTGCCACAACAGATAGAAATGATGAGAAAGAAAAATATACCATCTCAAAGTTGAATATTTTGAATATTGAAGAATGTTTTATTAGAATTTTCAAGCCTACTATAATTCTTTGAATTGTAAATAATGAAAAAGCTCAAGATTGAGTGAAGTAATTAATGACTTGAATTTGAAGATTATGTCTGATTAAATGTTGACGACTGAAACATTTTATGAAAGACATAGACAGAACTAAGAGAACTGAAATTGACTGATGAAGTAGAATGAATGAAATTGTAGATATGCCACAGTGTATGAGATAATCACCATTGGCTGCAATTTTCCTTCCACAAGAGATATGAAAGTAGTTTTTTACCTCTAGTAGACCGATACAGATAACATACATTGTAGAGAGAGTTATCTGGACAAGCAGATGTGGTAGATTATATTTGAAGCAAATCAGGTTTTAAGTTGATTTGAATGAAGAACAGTTCCAGAAATATACAGAGTAAGAGAATGAAAATGCACCTGAGAATGAAATTGCAGGTAACAGATTTATTTTGTTTTAACCTGTTTATGTTAAATGGTGTAAGAGATATATGATAGCGGAAAGCTTATTATATGATGATCTTTGTATCAGAAAAGAGAATTTGTGAATTGAACTGAAGAATGGAACTATTGCTTCGATGAACTGAAATTGAACATGATTGTGTTCATATTGAAATATCTGTTTATGCTGCATGATAGATGATGATGCACTAATAGAATACAGATGAGCAGAAGAATTGAGGATAAGAAGCTATAAAATTAGATCAACAAGAACATAATGTGCATATGAATATGATGATATAAAATAGAATCTCGAATTAAGATTCTGTGATTTCGGTTTGATATATGATGTTTGATTACAGAAATATTCCGAAATCAGTATATTCGATGCACTAGATATGTTCAAGATCTAAATCAGCATTGATGGATATGTCAATGAATAGAGATGACAGATAGAGTCCAATAAGAATTCAACTTTAGTTTAAGTTGTGAATTGGAATTGTAAAGCGACTTGATGAATTGATGAATTGAATGCTGCTTTTGAGGTTTATAGAATAGATGATGATATGAAAAAATCAGTTACAAACGAGTCTTTTCTGATATTACTGAAGTTATTACATCATAAGATCATGATTTTTGAAATTCTTGATATCGATTCTGAGGTTTTGTATTCGATCTCAATTGATTTTGATGGACTCTTATTCTTTGGTAGAGTCTGACTTGTTTTACTCGTCTTGAGTTGAGATGCTAGTGAGTTGTTTTCACTTAGCAGATTGTCATTCATACTATTGTTCTTTGGATGACCTTAACTTGAGTGAGTTCCTTTGATTATGAATTTCAAGAATTATTGATTGTTTGATGTATACATTCAGTATATTTTGATGTTTTGGCTCGTAACTGATAGAATTTCCAATTCTGATTATCGGCAAAATTTTGAGTTGATGATATAATTTGCTGAGAATTGGAAAATAGAACGAAGAGACGAGATGAATATTTGATTGATTAATCTTTGATTATGTGCTTGAGTGTCGAGATAGATACTTACACAAGCAGAATTACTGTAATTCAAGCTCAGTTAGAATTGATTGGGAAAGATTAAAGCATATGGAGATGAAATCACGTGATTAGAATTCGATTGAGAAATAGGAATGAGGAATGAGATAGACATTTGATGAATTGATTTCAGATTTATGTGTATTCTGGTTTGAATATTCTGATGAATATATAACCAATCAGAATGATTTTCAATTTGAAATGCATCAGAATTGATACGAAGATGAAAAAAACACAGAAAGTAAACTGAAGCGATAAGAATTCAGTAAAGAATGTCATATTGAGATATGAATTAAAGTCTCAGACCAGAATGGATGAATTTTATTATACTTGATTATCTGATTGTGCTTGATATTTTCGAAAAGAGATATCAGAATTTGAAGAATTGCACAACAATGAATTCAATATTCGTTCACTAATTGTTTTATCAGAAGATAAAGCAAATAGATGTAACAAAATCAGTACGTTTTCGAAGTTAAATGTATAGAGAGTTTCTGATGAAGTTGGAAAATTGCTGACTAGATGAGTTCAGTGATAGTTTAGAAACTCCAGAAATTGAAACGAGATTATAATTTGAAAGAATAATTTTGTGAAACTACCATGATGAAGCAGTATATATGAGGTAAACAGGTGGTAGTTATGATTAAATTGACTGAAGTTACTGACTAAGGTGATTTGTTTGTATGAATGAATCACTGATCCGTGATCAAAACGGTGTGGGATGTCACAGTAAGCCAAGAATTATTGTTTCAATTGAGACATTAGGTTTACTAGTGAATTGTAATGCAGACAATCAGAAGGCTCTGAGTACTTTTTGGATGTAAAAGTACGAGATGTTATTCTTGAATTAAAGAATAGTCAGAGCATATGAATCGAATTTTTGAGACTGAACTTTATCTGACATGATACCGATTATCAACAACTCTGAATAATTTGAAGTCTGTGGATACAGCAGATTATAATTTGATTAATGAATAGTCCAAATAGACTAATCAGATTTTTCAAAATATACTGTCTGAGATGTGAATAACAGCTATCTATTCAGATTTGTGAAGAAGATAGAGATATGATGAAATTACAGGAATGATTAAAATCTATAGTCAGGATTAAGACTTTAGATTTATTCGACAGAATGTGGCATCGATTGATTGATTGATGTTCTGAGAGTTGCTTGATGTGATTGCATTATCCTATTTTTCGATTGATGGATTATCTGAGTTGATTTTCCAGATATTGAGAATATTCTCAGAACGTTAATACCTGATTTGGTATTAATTGAATTGATGTATTGCCACTGGATGAATTTAATTCCTGTAACAGCTATCGAATTTATCTTGAGAAAATTTTATGATAATCTGATGAAAAGAAATCAAATTTCTTTGTGTTGAAATGATACTACCGAAGTATACGACGTTAGATCAGACATGAGATGTCGATATCAGATCAGATTTGATTTGAGACATATAAAGATTTTGAAGATGAATCTATACAAAATGAAAACAGAGACGAAGTAACAGAAGTAGTAATTGAATGATAAATATAACATTTGAAGCTGAAACTGATTAGTTAAGCGGAAAAATTATTCTTGAAACATCATTCCATTCAGAATAGAAAAGAGCAGAGTTTAATTTACAGATTCAGAATATGAAGTTGAATACTGATCTTGAAACGATGAACTGAATGACAGTGTAGACTTGATATATTTTCTATGCATAGCATAGAATGATAAAGAGAATGAAACAAGTCGTCACTGAAGATGAATTTCATTGACTGAGATGTCGGACCGATCTGATGATGGGATTGACTGATTTATTCTTTTCAGTTTGATATGATGGATCCGAGTCATTCCACGTATCTAAGATAAGGAAATGTCAGTTCGATTATTTCCTATGTACTGTCACTAGATAAGATAGCTATCAAAAAGATTCTGAGTTAAGTCAATTAGTCGACAGATCCTTGATTGAGGGAAGAAACAACTTAGAACGAATTCTTTTCAATGACTTGAAGTATAACTGAATAATAGAAACAGATTTGAAGAAATAATCTGATATGAGATGAAGAGATGAGATACGAAGATTAGAGTTATATGATTGAAGTGAGAATAACTTCAGATAATCATTCAGCCTATCAGATTGAATAGTTCGATTGAATACGATTTCGAGGACGAAATCATTCCTTAGAGGGGAGGAATTGTAAGGCCCGAAAATATTAAATTATTAATTATGGGATTTAAGAATTTAATTCCATATTATGGGCAAATATTGATTTAAGAAGTGAAAGAAATTATAGATTTAATTTTCGAGCCGAAAATATTTAATTTGGAATTTTCTGGATTATGAGAATTAAATTCCGAGAATTCTTAAATTAAAAGAATAAATATTCGATTTGAATATTTATGGAATTTGAGATTAAATTCCATATTTCGAGAATTAAAGAAGATTAATTTTGAAGATACAACCCGATCAGGGACTGATTTGAGAATATCGAAGATTCGACGACTAAAGAGCAATAGGCTGGGATTATTGATTTAATCCGAATTTATTTAATTTTAATCCGAGTATATTTAATTTTGGAATATTTAGAGTTTCGATTTAAATTCTAATATTCTTAAATTATTTTGGATTGAAACTGAATTAAAACGAAGGCCGAGGACTGAATTGCAATTAAAGAAGACTTGAGGGACTAAATTGCAAATAGGCAATACATATCTGATTTTACATTAGATTATCAGCATGAAACGTGTTTGTAGCATATGAAATTCAGAAAAGGAAAGGGAGAAAATCGAACAGAGGCCGAACCCTCTTCATTTTCTTTTGAGTTCTTGTTTTCAAATCCTCGTAACTTTTGATCCGCTCGTCCGATTTCAATTCCGAAAGATGTTCTGGAATCCTTGCGACGAGAACTTCAATTTGATGTAAGTATTATGATATGTTTGATAGATTTCGAAATCAGTTATGAGCAGAGATCAGAACTTGATGTTAGTTTGTGTTCATGCATGTTCATTCATTCCGATATTGAAACCGAATCGACGATTTGATGTTGAATGAACTTGTCATGATTTCCAGCATGTATATAAAGAGTTATAGCAGCTGATTGTGTTAAATATTCTGGTGTATGAGGTTATAGTGATGAGATATCACACGTTTATGAAATTAAAGAAGTTAACATCGAATTCAATATTTCGTCGGTTATCGATATTTAATCGCTACGCCGTCGATTGATGTTTTGAAGCTGTTTTGATAGCCAATTACTGAGATAAGACCTTCTTTGAAATGTTATCAATGATATAGCATTTTTATTTCTCAGTTTTAGATGAGTTTCAAAGGCTAACGACTCACGACTCCGAGTTGTATCGAAGAAGAAGACGTTGAGGTTTGAAGCGATATGATTGATGACATATTGATGATTTTGAATCGATATTGACATGATTGAATAGAATGAAGATTGATATGAATGTTTGATGCTCTGTTTCAGATTTGAAGCGTTCAAAATAGAAGAAATACGAAGGTATAATGACGACATCACGAGTCAGGGACTTTGAAACTCAAGAACGACTATTCTTGAGTTATCCCACCAAAATCACATACGTATTTATTTTTTGATTTGATTTTGTTGTTGTCGATCCATCCCAGGTAGTGGATCTTTGATTTGAGTCGATATGATTATGATACGAGACTATATTGAATTGATTCTATGCCAAGGTTGCGGTTAACCTTATTTTCTAGCCCAAAATGGCTATGTTAGATGAATATTCATGTCAAGATCGGATACGAATCTTGATGGCAATGAAGTTGAATGAATCAATTCTCGATCGATCGAAAGAAGCGTTATTTACTCTATTTGTTGAGTCGAGTTAAATAGAGTCGATATGATTTATTTAACGCTTTTGATATGTTGCTTATAATGAGATGATTTCTCACCGGAGTTTATCCGGCTGTTGCTTTGTTTTGTATGTGTGCATTGCAACAGATGGGGTAGGATCTAGTCTGAGAGGACGTTGATAGCTCGGGAGCGAGATTTTTCAAGTGTAGACTCGGGTTTTAAGTTGAAAAACTTGACATGAAACTTATGTTTTAGAAGCTCACTTTTGAGACTTGGTGTAGCTTGTAGTTTCATGCCTTTTGAGCTATTTATTTGATGTAATAAATGCATGATTTGAGGTTAGGAACTTGATATATGAATGTATTCATGTTCTTAGATTTTATAACATGTTTTAGACTTGAATTTGATAGCTTGGAATGGATGGAAAGGATCAAGAATGGCTGTTGAAAAATAGGGTGAAATTCTGCCCAGGAAGCGCCCGAGCTGCAGTTTTTAGCAGCCCGAGCGCGAGCCTTCTGTTTTGGAAAAGAACAGGAGCGCCCGGGTGGTAGTTTTTAACCGCCCGAGCCCACCCCCTTTTGAAAAAAAAAAAAAATTTCTTGATCCTTATTCTTTTTTTATTAGATTAATGATGCTTATTCATTAATTGCCCCTTAAGATTTGAGAGTAGCAACCCGAGGCCCCACACAAAAAGTGCAGGAACCTGGAAAAAAAATCATACAAAGCCATCTCCAATCAATTCAAAACCCATGCACATACATATCAATATTTAGAAAATACAATATTCTAAGTTCTACTCAAAATACAACATAACAAGTTCAACGATAGGGTTCGTTCGACTAATCAAAATAATACAAGTCCAAAAGGCACAACCGTACGACACACGATGTCTCACTTCTATCATTCTTACCCCGAGCTAACCCAGACGACTCGGTCCGGCTCCTGATCCTCCTGTTTTCAAGTACACATACAAACAAAAACAACAGCCGGATAACCCGGTTAGAAATATAATTTCTAAGTAAAAGAGACAGACATACAATATCAATTAAACACCTCATATTGAAATGTATCAATCATCAATAAATCAAATGAGGGTAGATGTATGCATGACTTCAAAACATCGGGATTATCAAGTCAGATAATCGAAATATCAATCGGTACTCGGTTGGGATCCCGGGGTAAAGTCATTACAAACAACCCACCTACACTCCCATTCGGGATGGATGTCGTACAACTCAAACCCCTAAACTTCAGAGCAACTATAAGAAGTATTCTAGCACTTGAAAAAACTCGAAATCGAAAGCCACTTCAATATAGCTCCATAAATCGTCTAATTTCAAAACGAATCGAATATTCGGCTCAATATGAATGCAAGTGTAAACAAAATAATCAATCAAGTTCACACCAAAAAATAAACATGCAGTATGTGATTTTCGGGACTCGAGAATCAATCGAACTCGAGTATTCATCCCCAATTCAATTCAATGTCGTCTTTTACCTTTTCAAGTTCGTCGGGGATTCAAATCTGAAAAATGACAACGAACTCAATCAATATCGAATCAAATCAAAACAAACCATTACAAGAAGTTCAATACTATACCGTCTTCAACTCTCGAATCAGTTCAAACTCCCAAGTTCGTTCCAAACCCGAATCTTCCAACCAAACTCTGAAAAGTTGAACATACGGATTCGATATCAATCTACTAACTCAAACAAAACCCGGAAATCAAACCAAAATAATAAAACCGATAATCCAAAACTCGATTTCGACGGCATAACGACTATAAACGGTCAAACCAAAAATCTCAAACCAATAATCATCATCCACATAACCCAAACCATCTTCCAATCCATCAAAAACAACGAAATCCAACCAAAATCACAAGACCCATTTTCGAAAATATGCTCCAAAAATCATATAAAATCCAAATTTCATTTTTTTTCGGAACAGACTTCGAATACACGGTCTATGCTAGCTCAAGAACAACATACTCAAAAATTATCAAATTATGACAACCCGAAAAAAATCAAAGTTCATGGATCGTAGCGAAACTTACGGCAAAACGAAGCCCTCGTTGCGGTGATCGTGAATCTCAACTCGAAACGAAAATTTGACAATCGGATTGTGCGAATCGAAAGGAAGAAAAGCTTGGAGAATCGTCCATGGCTTTCTCTTAGTCTCGGTTGGCATGTGGGAGTAGGGAGGAAGGAGAGGAGTGATGGTGGGATATGATAGATAATAATAATATAAGTCAAGGCTTTGACTTGGTCCACCCAAAAATTGCAACTCGATCCCTGAATTTTCAATTTAAGTCGATTCAATCCCGACTCAAATAATCTTTTTTAATTCCAAAATAAATAATAATCAACTCTGCTAATCACAAAATAATTAATTTCAGGGCCTTACAAAATAAATGCATTATTTTAAAAAAAATGACCAGAATACACATTTTATTGAGTTTGATTTTATGATATGTTACATAATTAGTTATTTATTACATATATATTATGGTTGGTATTGAAAAAAAAGTAATAGAAAATTTGATAAAATTTAAAGAACATGGTTTGGAAAAATATTTTTAAAACAGAAAGCATGGATCTCTATTTTAGAGGATAGAGAATGAAAATATGGAGATTTATGGTTGGAGATGGCTTTAGGTCTTTCAATTTTGTTTTGATTAATTGGATATGGATTCGATCTTTTTGGTTCAAGTTTATAGTTTTCAGGTTAGAGTCAGATAGTTTTTTTGTAATGCCCTTGCTTGAATCCGACTTATTCGAATTGACAACCTAGATCTAGACAAGCCCAGCAAACCATAAATGATATATGTTTATGAGATAAAATAATTGAGTTAATGATAATATAAAAGTAGTATCGATAAATCCAATGATAAAAAATTGATTTGAATATATGATGTCCAAAAAAATATACAAATCCCATGGTCATATTAAAATTGTAGTCATATTAAAATTGGGAGTATGACTCCTATGAAAGGGTTTCAGATATTTATATTCATGAAACAGAAAATTCAAACTTTATCTATGTAAAGTAGTGTATGTTATTCTTTTGGGGCTCTAAAACTCAGTAGCCGGGCTTGGACTTGTTCTCAACCCATATCAATTTGGTCTTGGGCTAAAACTAATTATATGGCCAAATAATTAGTGAAGCCCAAATCCAAATATATAAGTGGAGAAATTCGATAGCTGTTGGCAGTTGAGGAACTAAACAAATCAACCAATATATAAAGGGGATTGTTGCGGTGGTTTAAGAATAATTCCAGAAAATAATACACTACACTTCTTTTCTCCAAGAGAATAAAGATTCCACAAAAAGGAGGAACATTTCGAAAGAAGCAGCTGAAGTTACATAAAGAACAGAGGAAGATAAGAGGATATAAGCTCTGTATCTTGTTCTTTAATCTGTAGCTATATTAAAGCTTTCTTAATTGTTGATTGGATGTATTGATTCAAAAACTTGTATCTGGATTGTTGATTGATATGAAGAAAGGCGGTCTCCCGTGGATGTAGGCTCGTTATAGCCGAACCACGTAAATCTCAAAGTTATCTTACTTTCTTGAAATTGGATGCGAGATTGCTGTGCTGATTTTGAATTTAGGTTCTTGTGTTTTGAGATCGTGTGGTCTTTGTGATATTGATTTGGTTGTGACTCTGAATCTGTGTTTGAGTTAGAGTTGTGTTCTTGGAGTTGTTGACCCTATTGAATCTTAACAGTGGCACCGTCCGTGGGAATCATAGATTCAATGGGATTGATGAAGTTCGATATAGAGAAGTTCACGGGCAAGAACGACTTTGCCCTATGGAGAATCAAGATGAAAGCAATTCTGGTTCAGCAAGGGCTTGGAGAAGCAGTGAAATCCAAGGAAGAAATGTCATCTTCCTCAAATGAGAAGGAATGGACCGAGATACTGGAGAAGGCTCAATGTGCTATTATCTTGTGTCTTGGGGACAAGCCATTGAGGGAAGTCTCTAGGGAACAGTCAGCCTGTGCAATGTGGCTTAAGCTCGAAAGCATTTATATGACTAAGTCACTTGCAAACAGGCTCTATATGAAGCAGCGGCTATACTCCTTTAGGTTTCAAGAAGGGAAAAGTATTGAGGATCAGATAAAGGAATTCATCAAGATTTTTGATGATCTGGAAAATGTTGAAGTGAAACTCGAAGATGAGGACAAAGCACTTATACTACTCAATGCATTACCTAAATCTTATGAAAACTTCAAGGATGTCATGTTGTATGGCAGAGATCAGTCCATATCTCTGGATGAAGTCCAGTCAGCAATTCAATCAAAGGAATTGCAAAGAAAGATCCAAGCTAATGGTGAATCTCTGAGTAAAAGCTTGAATATAAGGGAAAGGCCAGATAAGAGGACACAAAGCTCTCATAAAACCAGAGCTCGTTCCAAGATTAAGCCAAAGTATAAGTGTTTTATATGTCACAAAGAGGGACATTTCAAACGATACTGCCCTGAAAAGAAGAAGAGATTCTTTGAGAAACCTAAAGACAATGCAGGGGTGGCTGTTGTAATAGAGGGTTATGACAGTGCTGAGGCTCTTGTAATGACTGATAATGATATGAAGAATGTATGGATTCTGGACTCAGGTTGCACCTATCATATGTGTCCAACTAAGGGCTGGTTTGAAGAGCTAAATGAAACAGACCAGGGAATGGTGCTACTAGGCAATGACAAGTCATGCAAGGTCAAAGGAGTTGGTACTATCAGACTACAGATGGATAGTGGTGAGGAAAGAATATTAAAGGATGTAAGATTTGTTCCTGAACTAAAGAGAAATCTAATCTCTTTAGGAACACTTGAATCTGGAGGATATAGTTTCAAATCTGAAAATGGAGCAATCAAGATTTCTAGGGGCTCTCTTGTAGTGATGAAAGGACTGAGAATGAATTCCCTATACATACTACAAGCAAAGACAGTCATAGGAGGCTTAGCTTTAATTCATGAAGCACAAGCCAAGTCAAGTTTATGGCATATGAGACTCGGCCATGCAAGTGAGAAGGCACTGTTGGAATTGTCAAAGCAAGGTCTTCTTTGTGGTGATGAAGTGAGAGGACTTGATTTCTGTGACTACTGCATTTTAGGAAAAGCTAAGAGGGTGAAATTTGAACAAGGAAAGCATAATTCTACAAAGCCACTGGAATATATACACTCTGATCTCTGGGGCCCTTCGAAGACTCTCACACATGGAGGCGGTAAATATTTCATGTCCATCATTGATGATCATACAAGAAAAGTTTGGACTTACCTGTTAAAGTCCAAGGATGAAGCTGCTTCCAAATTCAAAGAATGGCTGGTGAATTTTGAAAACAAAACAGACCACAAGGTGAAATATTTGAGGACAGATAATGGTTTGGAATTCCTTTCGAAATAATTCAAGGATCTATGCAGTAAAAGGGGCATCACTCGACACTTCTCTGTTCCACATACTCCCCAACAAAATGGAGTTGCTGAGAGAATGAACCGCACACTTCTTGAGAGAATAAGATGTCTAATATTGAATGCTGGATTACCTAAAACCTTCTGGGGTGAAGCTCTTGCAACAAAAACTTTTCTTATTAACAAATGTCCAGCAAGTGGATTAAATCAAAAGACTCCTATGGAAGCATGGAATGGAGTTCCAGCAGATTACTCACACCTCAGAGTGTTTGGTTGCTTAGCCTATGCACATACAAAGCAAGGTAAGTTGGAACCTAGAGCTCTGAAGTGTATTTTCATAGGATACCCAGAGGGTGTCAAGGGGTTTAAAGTCTGGAATTTAGAGTCTACTGGTCCAAAATGTTTCAACACAAGAGATGTAAGTTTTGATGAGTCAAGGATGGGTTATAATCTCAAGAAAGCAGAACTTAAAATCGAAGAAGTGAGAAATGATGAATCACAAATTGAGGTGGAGTTTCCTGGAAAAGAAAGCTCAGTGGATAATGCTAAACAAACAGCAGAAACTCAGGAATTAACTAAAGACAGTGACCAATCTCAAACAGTAATCAACCTCAATCTTACAGATTGGCAAGGGACAGGCAAAGGAGGGAAATAAAACCTCCAATAAGATTTGCTGAAGCTGATATGGTCTCTTATGCATTAAGCACAGCATAAAAAATTGAGTTTGATGAACCCTCCTCATACAAGGAAGCCATGAACAGCAAGCACAAAAAGAGTTGGCTGGCTGCCATGAAGGAGGAACTTGATTCTTTACATAAGAACAATACTTGGAAAATGATAGATAAGCCAAAAGGGAAAAGAGTTCTAGGCTGCAAATGGATCTATAAAGTTAAAGAATATGCCACAGCTGAAAGTAAACTCAAGTTCAAGGCAACAGTAGTAGGAAAGGGTTACTCACAGCTTGAGGGAATTGATTACAATGAGATTTTCTCACCGGTTGTGAAGCACAGTTCAATAAGACTCATATTGGCTATTGTCACACAACTGGAATTGGAGTTAGAACAACTTGATGTGAAGACAACTTTTCTCCACGGTGATTTAGAAGAATCTATCTTAATGGAACCGCTTGAAGGATACTTGGACAGTGAGGTTAAGGATAAAGTCTGTAAGCTCCAGAAATCACTCTATGGATTAAAGCAAAGTCCCAGACAATGGTACTTGAAGTTTGATGATTTCATGAAGAAGGTAAACATCAAGAGAAGCCGCTATGACAGTTGTGTGTACTTTAAGGAAGAAGAAAATCTCAATTATACTTATCTGCTCTTATATGTCGATGATATGCTCATAGCAAGTAAAAATAAAGCTGATATTGAAGATATCAAGAGCGAGCTCAGTAATGAATTCGATATGAAGAATCTTGGAGAAGCAAGAAAGATATTAGGTATGGAAATAAAGAGAAACAGACAGAAGAAGAGCTTGTTTCTGAGTCAAAGGGCATATCTAAATAAGGTACTGCAGAAGTTCAATATGCATGAGTCTAAATCTGTAACTACTCCTCTTGGTCATCAAATGAAGCTATCTTCAAGTCAATCTCCAGAGGACTTGGATGAAAAGGAAACAATGGCAGTTATACCTTATGCAAGTGGAGTTGGAAGCATTATGTATGCGATGGTTTGTAGCAGACCAAATTTAGCTCATGCTATAAGTGTTGTTTCAAGATTTATGGCAAATCCTGGAAGGCCACATTGAGAAGCTCTGAAGTGGACTCTGAGATACCTTAAAGGATCAGTAAACTTGGGACTGTTATTTCAGAAAAGAGACTGTGCTGCTAAACCTTTGGAGGGTTTTGTAGATTCGGATTATGCTGGAAACCTTGATACAAGAAAGTCACTTACTGGTTTTGTATTTACAGCTTATGGAACTGCTATTAGCTGGAAGTCAGTACTACAACATGTTGTTGCCCTCTCAACTACAGAAGCAAAATATATGGCAATAACTGAGGGGATCAAGGAAGCACTTTGGTTGAAGGGGCTGATATCTGAACTTGGTCTAAAGCAAGAGATTGTTGAAGTTCATAGTGATAGTCAGAGTGCTATACACTTGACTAAACATCAAGTGTTTCACGAAAGAACAAAACACATTGATGTTAAGTTTCATTTTGTGAAAGATATCATTGAAACTGGAGAAGTCAAGGTGGTGAAAATAAGAACTGGAGAAAATCCATCTGATGCACTAACTAAGTCATTACTTCAGTCTAAGTTCAAGTTATGTCAAGACTTGATTGGGGTGACTGACAAAGACTTCGCATGATCAGGAGGAGAACAAGGAGGCTGCCTCAACATAACAGACAAGGTGGAGATTTGTTAAGTAGTGTCTGTTATTCTTTTGGGGCTCTAAAACTCAGTAGTCGGGCTTGGACTTGTTCTCAACCCATATCAATTTGGTCTTGGGCTAAAACTAATTATATGGCCAAATAATTAGTGAAGCCCAAATCCAAATATATAAGTGAAGAAATTCGATAGTTGTTGGCAGTTGAGGAACTAAACAAATCAACCAATCTATAAAGGGGATTGTTGCGGTGGTTAAAGAATAATTCCAGAAAATAATACACTACACTTCTTTTCTCCAAGAGAATCAAGATTCCACAAAAAGGAGGAACATTTCGAAAGGAGCAGCTCAATTTACGTAAAGAACAGAGGAAGATAAGAGGATATACAAAGCTCTGTATCTTGTTCTTTAATCTGTAGCTGTATTAAAGCTTTCTTAATTGTTGATTGGATGTATTTAATTCAAAAACTTGTATCAGGATTGTTGATTGATATGAAGAAAGGCAGTCTTCCGTGGATGTAGGCTCGTTATAGCCGAACCATGTAAATCTCGAAGTTATCTTACTTTCTTGAAATTGGATGCGATATTGCTGTGCTGATTTTGAATTCAGGTTCTTGTGTTTTGAGATCGTGTGGTCTTTGTGATATTGATTTGGTTGTGACTCTGAATCTATGTTTGAGTTAGAGTTGTGTTCTTGGAGTTGTTGACCCTATTGAATCTTAACAATCTAGAATAAAATGTAATATTTTTTAGCATAAACATATATTTTTTTAATAGATCGGATAAGATAAGAAGTCCGTTTCATAGAAGTAATTCATAAAAACATGTTCTTATATGAGTTTTTTGTGTAAAATTGAACTCTTAAATGTAATGTGAGGATTTTATATATATGTTGTCACCAACAAACGGTAAAGATCAAAGCAATTATCAATGGAAAGCTATAAATTAAAAAAAAAAAAAAAAAAAAAGATTAGTTGTATATTTGATAGAGAGAATCTGTCAATATTACCAAAAAAATTGAAGGGAGAACAAGTAGTCTGATTTGGTGGTGGGAAACAAGGGTAAAAGTCTTGCTAATATCAATAGGTTGCCAAATTTGTTAGGTACGACGAATGACATTAAAAATGATCGAAAACGACGGCCTCCCCAACTTCGTGGAAGGTGAATCCAAAGTTATTAATCACCTCCATTATTTCAGATTTTCTTTTTCTTTTTTCTTTTTCTTTTTTTAAAAAACAGTAAATACATATTATCATTTTAAATGTTGTACTTGACTCCGTATTTGTTTTCGTACGTGTGTCAGTTTGTACATATATACAATATTTTAAAAATCTTGATTAAGTCTCGTTTAAGCTTGAAACTTCTCTAAAACGATTCGCTTCGGCTAAAAGCGGTAAAAAAATGGTTAGACAAAAGTTGACCATGTCAAGTGTCATTAAATACACATAAATGTGATTTTTATAAAAACCAACATTGATTAATAAGACGAAAATATATCATAAATTAGCGTTTTTACTAGTGAGTAATTGTTAGCAATGTTAGAAATGTATAATATTGTATGACTAAGTATAGCGATGATGTGAATGCAGAATATATTGAGACATTTTACAGCTAATGTTTTAAATTAGACCAATTAATTTATTTTATGTTCGATGACACTAGATATAAAATGAATGATGAAATAAATTGAATTAGAATCTCACAAAGAATTAATGCATTACACTTAATTTATTTGAGATAACTAAAATTATAGTTTAAATTCAACATTTTTCACGCTTAAGCGTACACTTAAACTCGTAGTAATCACGGTTAAGCTTAAAAAGCTTGAAACTTGGCTCTTACGCTTCGACGCGCTTCACACTTTTTAGAACCTTGTTAATATATGAATAATCCTCGATTAGTCCCTTGTTTCATCGTATTTTTCTGATTTATCCGCATGTTTTCTACTTGTCTCAATTTAATTTTTTATTTTGTGTAAATTTTCCCGACAGAGTCGTCATGTTAACTGTTACAATTAAAAATATTATCAATTCATTGTTTGGTCTCGTATTTATTCAATTAGTCCCTCCTTTCTTCAAGTATACTGACTTAATCTTTAATTTTACATAATTTTTCTTATTTTAGTTTCCTATTAACTATAGGATTAAAAAAATTGAAGTATTTAACTCATATCACCCATTTCAATCCGTCAATTACATTTAAATTATAATAACTAAAATCGAAATATATATTTCTTAATAAATCATAAATCAAACAAATAAGGTCTTAACATTCCCCAAGCTCTAATCGCAGTCACCCAAGCTTTCGTCTTCTGCCTTTTTCTAGTAGTTCCTGCCTTCAAATTTTTGTATATATATACTGAGTCAATTATTCTGTTTTTCAACTCTTCACAACTACATCTGTATGTTTTTTTCTAGAAAATAATCATAATCATGCTTTGTTGTAGCTAATTGAATATATTAAAATAATGATGTGTGTTCGTGTTTCGTTTATTTAAAAAAACAAAGACTAAATCGTGAAAAATTAAAGAAAATGAAAGGCTGAGTAGGGACAATTGAAAAAAAAAAAAAATAGTTTGAGTTGGGAAAGTAAATAAAGATAGGGAACTAAAATAGCAACCTATTTTATGAAATTTCATTCATTTTAACATTCAAATAATAGGGAGGACCAAATGAAAAAAAACGAAAAATAGAGGACCAATTCATGATAATCAGAAAATGAAGAAATAATATGTTTTTCACTTTTCAAAGGTTTTAATTTAGATTAGAAAACTTTGTTTACATTTTATTTTGTATATAGACCATGATATCATCCATTAAATGATCACAATTAGGTAGGGCTGTGATATCGAACCAAAATACCGACTTTTTGAGATAACGTACCGAAGTTTTTTCGTTTTATAGACATTTTTTTTGTATATCGAATATTTTTTTTTGGTATCCGTACGGTATCAATATGAGTTTATTCCATATCAAAATTTCAAAATTTCGATATCGATACCGGTATAAATTTTTTTCATACCAATTTTTTTGACACGGTATACCAAAAACGTACCCCTACAATTAGGTAGTATATAAGGGTCAGATTTGGAAAAACTATGTATATGAAGGTGAAATGCAAATTACAGCCACAGAGAAACAAATCCAGCTCACAACAAAAGAAGGGCGGAGGAATCCAAGTGAGGTTTTATTGTCTGTCTCGCTCTTCAGCCTCACACCATGGACTCGCTTTAATTCATTTTTTTTTTTAAGTTAAAAAAAAATATTAATTATTTAATGATGTAAAAATTATTTATGCAACAAATGTGAAGTATAGGTTATATAAATGGGGGCCCTTGTATGTTTAAATAGTGTTGGATCATGGAATAATTGGAATGTAAAAGTTAAAAAATATTATTATGAAACTTTGTTTATGAGTCTATTGGACCAAATCACCACGTTTTGTGATGGGTGTAGGTGAACCACACGTACTCTAATAACTTGCTGACCCGACAACCTATGACTGAACATCACAGGTGGCAACTCCACCAAACTTAATAAATTCCCCACTAAACTAAGAAAGATCAGACCGTCAAAAAAAAAAAAAAGAAAAAAAGAAAGAGGTTCAGAGTGTCGCCGCCGGGATGTCAATCACCACCGCCATCACTTCCCATATTTCGCCGCCGCGCTCTCTTTATATCCCCCACCACGATCGCCGGCCCAATCCCAACTGCTGCTTCTTCTCCCCTCCTTCGGCCTCGCACAACCCCAAAACCAGCTCCGTCGTCCAGCTTGCACTAATTTCTTTAACCCCCCCCAGTACTTCTCGCCGTCGTCCATTATTCATCTCCTTCTCTATCAATGCCGCAGCCACTGACAACGAAATCAACACCAAGTTTTTCTCCGGGGATGGGAATGGTGGGATCGGAGGCATCAGATCAGGTGGAGGAGGTGGCGGCAGCGGAGGAGACAATTATAACAACAGTGGAAATGAAGATGATAAGGACAAGAAGAAGAACAGGGATGAAGCTTTCATGGCGTTGGCGGAGGCTGGGAGGAATCTTGAGAGCTTGCCCCAGGATTTGAAGGCGGCCATAGAAGACGGAAGACTACCGGGCTCGATTGTTTCCAGGTACTTGGGTCTCGAAAAATCCGGGTTTCTTTCATGGCTGATGAAGTTTGGAGGATTCAAGGAGAGATTGCTGGCTGATGATCTTTTCTTGGCTAAAGTTGGCATTGAATGTGGCGTTGGGCTATTCACCAAGGTACGTACGTATAAATTATATATATATGCTGAAGAAAAACAGAATTCTCTATCTGTTACATTTTGTACGTTCTTCATAAATAGTGTGCATTCTGGTGTTTTTTTTTTTTTTTTGATAAAGTTGGCTTTGATAAATGTTTCTTGTTCAAACATTTTTGCTTCAAAGATTGTATGTTAATAATTATACATGATAGCTGCAAGATTTAATTCATACATTTAATGATGCTGTCGATCGAATTAATATGCTCGATCGCTTAATTTCTTAATTAATGGATTGTGTAAATATTTATTATTTTGATGCACATTTGTATGTGCGTGCATGTACTCTGGCTTATGATGCTAGCTAGCTGTAGTGTTTTTTACATGTTTCGTCTTGCAACTTTGTTCAAGTATATTATTGTATTCAATCTTCAGTGGCAAGTGTGTGCTTGGTTCACAAATATTAATATTTAATTTCTTGGCCGGCCTGATAATTGTCAAGCATATTCTTTTCCTAGACTGCTGCAGAATATCAAAAAAGGAAGGACAAATTTTTCAAGGAGCTGGAAATTGTTTTTGCTGATGTGGTAAGAAAGAATGACAGAATATTCTTCTAATCAGGAGATACCAACCTTTGTTTATTTGAATTGTTAATTTGTTTACATACTGAATTGATAGCTAGAACTCTGCTTGAAACTTTTTTGAGGTCCCCACAGAGATCATGGAAACTTGGTGTTGGGTTTGCATTCCTATTTGAAAGATTTGACTCGTATCGTTACCATATATAGGCTATATTTTCTGGTGTAATTAATGATAAGCACTCGTTTTTGCAAACCGAGGTAGCTAGAATCATGCCCTTATACTTGAAATTTTGTGATGTGGTCAGGTGATGGCCATAATTGCAGACTTTATGCTCGTATATCTTCCCGCTCCAACAGTTTCTCTTCGACCTCCACTTGCACTAAATGCTGGACGCGTTGCTAAGTTCTTCTACAACTGTCCTGATAACGCGTTTCAGGCAAGTTTTCTTAAAATTAATTTAATCACTTCTTATATATATATGTATGTAATTGGACTGATCGAGAGTGAAATCTTCGTTTAAATCTCATATGCAGGTTGCTTTGTCTGGAACCTCGTTTTCATTGTTACAGAGAGTTGGTGCAATAGCGGTAATTAAGAATATATATATATTTTTCCTCTTAATTCTTGGCTTCATTAAAATTAATATTGGATATCATCTTGTCATTATGATTATTGTTTTTGCCAGCGCAATGGAGCAAAATTGTTTGCTGTTGGCACCACTTCATCTCTGGTAAGTTCATGGATGAAAATCTTGTTTGGAAACTTGGTTTTATTTGGGCAGTATCGATTCCTTCACCAATATATGTATATTTCCCCAATAACTTTTCAAGTTTAATATATGACAAATTGACAATGGTTTCTTTGCTTTATAGGTTGGTACTGTAGCAACAAATGCATTTATAAATGCTCGTAAGGCTGTCGAGCACTCTGCTGAGGATGAGATTGAGAACGTCCCCGTTCTGACAACAAGTGTAGGATATGGCATCTATATGGCCGTATCTAGCAATCTTAGGTATATATGTATATGACTTAATTAATGTATATATATATATATACAAAATGACAATATAAATGATAACTTTAAATCCTTTAACCATCATATTTTGTCAAACTCTAGATACCAGATGGTGGCTGGTGTTATCGAACAACGTATCTTGGAGCCCATGCTTCATCAACACAAGTTACTCTTGAGCGCTCTTTGCTTTGCTGTTCGAACAGGCAACACGTTCTTGGGTTCATTACTGTGAGTGAAATGCTTCCTAATTAAAAGCTCTCTCAAACACTATCTTAGTCTAATGCATCCTCACTCTAATGAAACTACTCCTTAACCGTTTCGATTTTTTTATGCAGATGGGTTGATTATGCTCGGTTAATAGGAATCCAAAAGGATGACTAATCAGAATCGTATTACAAAATCGTCAATCCATGCTAGTTAAAGTTAAGAAAGTCAAAATGAGTTTGTTCCCATTAGAAGAGTTTTTTCCTGGAAACCAAGTATGCCAAGTTATACTTACATGAGTATGGTTGGCGAGTTGAAGTTGACAACCACGACGCTGTTCATCACATATATACATACGTACATCACCAGTTTGCAATTCTTTGATTTTCTTAAATACAAGTTGTGAACAATAATTCATATATATCAGAGAAATTTGTGCTGCTGCTTCTAAATTATGTAGCTAATTATCGTCTAATGATCATCTTTTTTTTTTGTCTCCCGGAGAAAACCAAGTTTCGTACACAGAGAATTAGATTGCATCTTCAGAAAAAAAAAAAGAAAAGAAAAAGAAAAGGAATTGGATTGACGCTGATTGTTAGCTCTCTGATCAGGTTGAGCATATATAAAGTCGAAGTAAATTAAAAGCACAATGTATTGGTGTTACGTTCATGCTGCTACAGATTCTTACTACCATGCTATATAAAATGGTAATAGTATTTCATATCATATGGAATAAATGATGTAAATCCATATCTGATCACAATAATAATTAATAATGCAAAAAAATTGGTTACTTCCAGTCCAGAAAGATAAATTAATTAAGCAATGATCTCATTTTTCATGCACTCCCTATATTTAACCTCTGCCTTGTTATCATGTATTTGAAGGATGTCACAGCATTCACTTCTATCAATCTGGAAAAAAAGAAAAAAAGATGATGATAATTTGAATATATAGTACTACTAATGAATCCCTGCAGCTAGAAGAAAAGATTATATATATATACCTCAAGACGCTTTGTGGGTGGGGTGTGTACCAGAATTTTGTAAACAAACTCAGCAGAAGTGTTCCCAGAACAAGCAGGCAAACTCCGAGGCCATGCTCGGGTAAATGTGGTTATGAGCGGATGATCATGCTCTGTTTTCTTATGGACGGCTTGGAAAAAGAAAACATGGGGGGCTTCACAGGGATGATCTGATGGGCGGCGCGTGTTAAACATGTAATGTGGTGGGCGGGGGCTCCTTCCCCATGGCCTAAAGGTTTCGAGGGGGAACTGTAAGAATCCTCGAGGTATGATTCTTTCATATATATGAGCAGAATATCCCCAAGAAATGGATAAGGACCACCCGTTTTGTCGGTGGTAGCAGATAGTTTGCTGCAGCATTCGGGACTGATCGGCTGCTGCTGCAGCCATGAGGTGGCGTGTGGATTCGTATCGGTTCATGGAGGGAAAGAGTGGGTCAACAAAGTCGAAATGGTGAAGGGAGAGTAAAGGGAACTGTGGGTGGGAGGATAGGAAACCTGATATGTCGCCACGAATGTCAATCTGCAAGCATGGATCGATGCAGCAAATATATAATATAAATATTTCATGAAAATTAATGATCATATCATGAATATATATATATATATATATATAGCAGTAGTACTAGGTACCTGGTGCAATCCTTTGAGGGGAGTTAGGCTAACTCCAATATCAGCAATACAAGACATTGCAGTAAGATCAGCAGCAGGTTTCAAAGTATACCTATATCTCAACAGACAATTCTCCATATCTTCCGCCAACACTTTAGCCAAAGGATAACTCAAAATAAATCCAGCACCTCCAAATCCCTGGCTGAAAGAATACCAATGATTGGACAAAATAAACTCCGACTGCCCCCCAAAATAGTAGTACTTTGTATGATCATATGTTGAGAGAACATCGACTATATTATCCACAAAAAATATGGAGTCATCGTCCCCCATTACCAACCACCTAAGATTAATGTCATCAGCAGCTTCTCTGAAAGCCTCCATGATGCCATGTATGATCCGTTGGGCCGTGACATCCGTGTTTCTGAAAAGTTTGGTGAGATCGTCGGATACTTTGTAAGGAGGAGCTGATGGAGACCAAGCTGGCATCCCCGGGGGTCGATCCAAAAATAGGTATCCCCGTGTGATGTTTGGACGCCACCAGGATTCGATGTAAGTTTTTCTTCGACGCCATGCTTTTTCTGAGCCCACCAGGCCAAATACGAGGTGGCTGATATTGGTCGGATCAGGAGAATCTGCAGTGGGAAGATCAGACAAGATGACAGAATTCATGTAATTTATGGGTTGATGAATGGCGAGGTAAATGATCAAGCAACAAAATGAAAAGATTACAACACAAATGGAAAGGGTCTTGTGTAGACGACGACTCGTAACTAAATGATTCAATATCTTTTGAACTAGTGCTGGAGCCATTAATTGATTACTAGACTGACTATACTAGACTAGATATATATATAGCAGCTTCCTTCAAATAACCATATTAATGATCCAAGCTGTTGAAATGGATCGGAGTAATTACGTTGCTTCTGTACATACATATATGCGTTCTGACTTTCGAATATATATATTTTTAATTCATAGCTAGCTTGCTTGGTCATGTGATGTGTGACAGTGAGTTTATACGTACTTTATGTATATCTATATATAATACATTTGATCAACTCATCCAAATTATTGAATCTTTTAATATCTTATTATTTTGATTCAAAATCATAATTACACTTAATAACACACCATATATATATATATATATAATTAATTAATAATTAGATTTTTATTATTAAAAAAATGCATCGTATGGGTAACGAGTACATTGGTTTAAATATATATAAAAACTAGCTCTTATTAGTTAAATGAATTCCCACCATTTAATTTGTATATATAGATCATGACTATATAAATATGTATTACATATCACGTGCCTTAAACATTTTATTGCTAACGAAGGAAGATTATGCTGGATTTAAGGTTCTTTACGTAACTAGGAAGCTTCAAAATTCAAATAAATTGGCTTTAAGTTCAAACCAAAAGCTTAATTTGTGGAAACTTGCCGTCAAGAGATGCATATATATATATATATATATATATATATATATATAGAGAGAGCGAGAGAGAGTAAAATGTATTTTGGTACACGAACTATTGGTAAAATGTCATATTGATACACAAACTATTGAAAATGGCTTAATTGGTACATGATAAAATTAAAATGTCAATTTTACGCTTAATAGGAATTAATATTATATTTATTAATTTTAAAAGAGTAAAATAAATTTTGATACACGAACTATTGGTAAAATGTCATATTGGTACACGAAATATTAAAAATGGCTTAATTGTTACATGATCCAATTAAAAGTTCAATTTTACTCTTAATAAGAATTGATATTATATTGATTAATTTTAAAATATCGTATTTATTTAAAATTTAATTATATATATAATGATAAATAATTGTTAAGTCAAATTATACAACAAATATTATAATATATTGATATGATAAAAATATATATCATCGAAATCTGTTGATCTTGTGTTTAGATGATTGAAACAAGCATAATCACCATTTTAATTTTACAAAATTTAGTATAAAAATTTTCAACATTAAAGATTAGATCATGAAAAAAATAAATATCACAGAAAAATCTCACTCATTATCTCAATTTACGTAGTTCTAATAACCCAAAAGTTTTTTACTCGATTTAATAATTTTTAATTTTATATTTTTTTACTCGCACTTAAATTAAATATAAATAAATAAATATGTATTTAATTATATTTTATCGTTATTAAATATATTTTAGTCTTGCATATGATTTATTTATTGAGTTTGTGATTTTATTATTATATAATTTATATCAATTTTTTAAATGGATAATTATTTACATAGATAGCAAAAAATACCATTTTATTTTATATTATTAATATTTTAAAAATATAAATAATTTATTAATGAGTAAAATATAAATATATTATAAAAATATTAAGATACTTATTTTTTATTATTTTTAAATTAATATAAATTTTAATTTACAATAAATAAAAATTAATTTAAAAATAAAATATACACTTAATTGAATTTATTATTAAAAAATAATTGAACTTAAAATCAATTACTAAAGGATAAATTAAACTTTTTAGTTAAATCATGTACCAATTAAATCATTCTCTTATAGTTCGTGTACCAAATTGACATTTTACATATATTTCGTGTATCAAAATGAATTTTACTCATTTAATTTTTAAATAAATATGATATTTTAAAATTAATAAATATAATATTAATTCCAATTAAGGGTAAAATTGACCTTTTAATTGGATCATGTACCAATTAAGTCATTTTCAATAGTTCGTGTACCAATATGACATTTTACCAATAGTTCGTTTACCAGAATACATTTTAATATATATATATATATATATATATATATATAGAGTTTTGTTATGCTGCCCACCAACCATGGCCACCTCCGTGCCCACCATATACAAGTCATGAGTTGACCTGTAGAATAAGTGAGTTGACTTGTACATGGTAGGCACAGAGTTGGGTATAGTTAGTGGGCAGCATAGCAAAACTCTATATATATATATATATATATATATATATATATATATATATAACTGTAATCAACACGACTAGCTTGCGTAAAAATTAAAGTCAGCAGCTCGATCGAGATTATTATTGTTATTATAATTTATTATACTAGCTAGTTTATTAATTATGTTCATCGTAGACATGCATTTTTTTGTTATGAAATTAATAAAACTTGGGTACAAATTCGATACACGGGAATCTTGATAGCTAGCAAGCTACAAAATCATGAAAAATTAGTGGTAATTAAGAGTATGAATGAGCACTCCAGCACCACATTCGGTTACGCGGATCATTTCATCCTATCTTTATTGGCATTATCCCAATGATAGATCTAAGGGTAGAGATTGATCAATATTTGTGGGGTTCACTAAATAAATTGTAGGTCTCACACATATTGATAAATCTCAACCCTTGAATCTAGGTTGGGGCATTGTCTATACAGGTAGTATCTCATCTATCCGGTTACGAAAAGAAATCTTAATGCAATTTAATTATGAGGAATTGGCTAGCTTTGGCCAATGCTAGCTGGGTTTTTTTTTTTTTTTTTTTTTAATCATTAAAATCGATCCGTCCAAGCAGTCATTGGTGACTGGTGAAGACGAGGGAATCTAGCTAACATTACATGGGAGCTCGAATAATTACTAAAGTTGATTCATAGGTTGATGTAATTAAGATACACAAACTATATATCGTGTTAGTTCATATATACTACACAAATAACAAATTTTTTTGTTGATAAAATAGTTCGTTTTACTTTTTTTTTCCCCCTCCAATTTTATACTTTACTTGGGATAAGAGGGATTTTTCATTTTGGTTAGAAAATTTTAATCTGACATTATTATTATTATTATTATGACAAAAAAAAAAAAGAAAAGAAAAGAAAAAACAAAGAGAAAAGAAAAGAAAAGGGAAGGGGAGTATCAAATGACAAGGAAAATACGTGGACAGGGCCAGAGGGTTTTGGGCTTAGGAATGGGCCTTAAGTCAACTATAAAAGCGGCGAGTGTCCTCTACTCCTCCACTCCGATGGACATACTCGGTGCTACCATTGATCCCGAGTCCTCTGTGAATGACTTCGGGAAAGACCTCCAAGCCGCTCCCTCTGAAAAAGCCTCCGATTTGGGGAATCCACTGGTCCTCGATTCCGATCGAAACGACTCCACCAAGTCCCCTGATTCTTTCCCAGAACTCGGTGATGATGGCAAGGAGGAACCTCCTCGGAAGAAGCAAATTAGTCCATCAAATTTTCCCAAGCCTGAATCTCATGTTTTAGACTCTTCCTCTCCCGCTGATACCATTATTCCGGTGCCTCAGGAACCAAAATTGCCTCCTTTCGTGCCGAAATCGGGGAACAAGTTGAAGAACAAAAAGAAGAAGAGCAAGGATGTCTGGGTGACCACTTCTAGGAAGGGAAAGAAAAAGACCAAGCACGCTTCCAACGGCAGCCATAACCCCAAGAATCCTATTAGCATCTATGGTTCACTGGCAGATAAAATGTTGATGCCCCCTCCATTCTCCAGATCTCCGGACAAATATGACGATAATCCAGAATTAAAAATCTGTCTTTCTAAAGTTTTCAAGGCCGAAAAGATCGAATTGAGTGAGGATAGACTTACTGCATCCACCACAAAGGGGTACAGAATGCTGAGGGCCACACGGGGAGTGACTGAGGGTGCGTGGTATTTTGAGATTAAAGTGCTGCATTTGGGCGAAACTGGGCACACGAGATTGGGGTGGTCCACTGGTAAAGGTGATTTGCAGGCACCTGTGGGATTTTATGGAAATAGTTATGGGTATAGGGATGTTGATGGCAGTAAAGTGCACAAGGCATTGAGGGAGAAGTATGGGGAGGAAGGGTACAAAGAAGGTGATGTTATTGGGTTCTATATTAATTTGCCGGATGGTGGTTCGTATGTCCCTGATCCTCTATGTTTGGATTCAAATAAGGTACAGCTGTGTGCTAGTGCTACAGGCGCCAAAGAGGATCCCCTGAAAGCTGTTCCTGGTGTGTGCTTTTTAGTTTTTATTGCTTTTCACCTATGCTATGTTCCACTGCCTGCCTATATTTGATCTCTGACCTTGCATTATCCTTTATATCCCCTATTGGTGAGTGTTGCTAGAGTATTGTTTGTTTGTTTTTTTGTTTGTTTGTTTTTACTTAGTTCTGATGCTCTTGCTTAATGTTTGTGCCTTTCTGAAAGGTCTACGGTATCGAAATCGGTTGTTATGATATTTGTGAGACTCATTATGTTATTTTATATTGTCTGGAATTATTCAGTAATCGACTGGATTTTCTGTTTTTGATGAAATTGTGAATTGGAATAGAGAAAACCATTCAGGCATAGCATGGAGTTTGATGCTTGGTGTGATCTTGAAAATGAAATTTGATTTACAACATGGAATGACAACTGTGATAATTGGTCTACCTCCAGTTTGAGTTCATGGTTTACATAATTCATCTACAAGTTCATTGTAGTTTTGAAACATCATTAGTTTTCGTTTAAAGCATGAGAATGCTCATTGTACGTATTGAAACGCAATTCCCATAACCTTGAGCTTTTGGGAGGCAACACAAATTAATTATTTTATAATTTATACAATGACAAGCCCCCCATTTGTAAGCCAGAGACTTAGGAATTTATGCTCAAAATTAATATCCAAGGCACACACCTTCAAGTTGAATGACCATTAAACAACATAAGGTACTAGACAAACATAAGAAATATGTGTGCTTTTGCCCACTATGCGATTTGAATCTGTGGCCTTCGGTGCGATATCATCTGGTAATAACTCGTATTGGAAGCTCAAGTTCACGAGTGGTGGCACATCAATAGTACTTTATTTTAACAGGGATTGATATGCTAGATATTAGGTCGACCTTGGCTTTTCAATACCATACAATCACATATTTAATTTTCGAGGCCATGTCATCAAAGGAGAAAATATTTCCATAGTATTTAATTATCCACTTGTGTGCATTCAATTTCTATGAATTTTTTGTCAAGATATCATCCGGTGATCTGGACGAGTAAGCCACGAAAAGAACATGTTCGTACAAATTATTAGTAGGAGTAAGTTCGGAATGTCATTGAATCTCGTAAACCCATCAATGCTATTCATGTATTCATAACTACGGTGTGCATACCATTATCTTAATTTTCCTAGTGTTCTTGCATTCATAATAGTGGTGTACATACTATGTACTTCAAAGTTTTTTTTTCCTTATGTCTTGTATGAAGATGGATCAAGGGAAACCTCGGAAATTTTCGTCGACGTTGCAGAATAAGCTCTCTCACTTGACTTTTGTGCATGAATTAATTTCTGTCAACCAGCATATATATGTAGCCTAAAGTTATATTACAGTTTGTTGTGTTCATTCTGTTTGTCAGTCAAATCACTTAGAAGCTCAGACATGAAATTGGAGTACTGGATACCTGTCCTTCGTTTTTTTTGAAAAATTGCTCGTGCTTTGCAGGAAGTGAGATATCTTTTTTCAAAAATGGAATATGCCAGGGGATTGCTTTCAGAGATCTTTATGGCGGTCGTTATTACCCAGCTGCTTCAATGTACACTCTTCCGAATCAGCCAAATTGTGTTGTTAAATTCTGTTTTGGTCCTGGTTTTGAAAGGTTTCCTGAAAATTTTGGTGAACGTCCCATCCCGAGACCTATGATTGAAGTTCCATATCAGGGTTATGATGGTAGAGTTGAGAATGGTGTGTCCATCGTGTAGCCATATCTTTAAAATTTGTTTCCGTACTATTTTACCATATAGCAACCAGAATGCTGAATGCTGAATATTTCATATTTAATTTTTTTTAATAACCTCTTCGTCTACTTTTGAAATGGCAAACACATTACCTTCTTGTGAACTTGACTTCTCTTAGCCAATGATGTTGCCTTTTCCTTCAAGGAAGAATCAAAGAAGTAGTTGTAGAATTTGGAAAGTGAATAAAACGGGTGTCATCGACTCTCAAGATGATGGAGCAAATGACTCTGTTGAGCTATGCATTCCATCATTTATATAGATGTCTAGTGAAATTACTAGCCACTTAGATCACAAGTCCAAAAGAAGAACTCAATCCCAAATTATCAACTTTCTTGGTGGGACAGCCTCCAAAATCATTAGTATTTTTACAATATCTTGTTTTTTTTTTTGGAGAGGAAAACCACTACATAAATTAGGAATTAAAGTCACGCATTACTCACACATTACAATAGAATTGAGTTGGTATCAAATCATAGTATTGCTGGCCGCTTGAGAAGTCAACGTCCTATTTATTATGTAAACGCAGGCCATGTAATTGATATTGACCCAATGATAGCCTTTTCCAGATGTCAGTCATTCCAATGCATTGAGTTTCATCACAACTCTTAGACCTTTAGTCCACGTGAACCAAACATCAAAAGATAAGCCTCCGGGTGGGAAATTCGCACAAATTTATTACTCTCCAAGATTCCTTGTGAAATTGATGTGCGGTCATAATAGTCACTCGTTGCAATTTGGATCTAATGTCGTAAGGTTCTAACCTGGTATCCTGAAAAGTATTCTTGCCATTTTTAATAATCAGGTTTTCGTTATTATTTCTTCTCAATCTTTTAACAGTTCTTCTATGATGTTATTCAAACATAAATGATAAAAAAATTGTTTCTGTTTTTTTCATCTTTAGTTTCTTTCATCCGCCTATGCCATTTTCAGCTCCTTGTTATTGATAGTTGCAAGTAAGAAAGTGGTATGGAAACGTGACGGGGCATAAGTCGTATTTCGGAAAGGAATGCAGAATCCAGTTGCATGTGCATATGACTGATAACATTAATTGTATTACCATGTCTTCTCTGTATGAGTGCTTACATTTACTCTTGTTATTTCCTTTTACGAGAAATTTGAAGGGATACCTCATTTGGTGCACTTGTATATGATAGAAACTTTCTTTGTAATTCAGGTAATCCACGGAAAATTCTCAGAATGTCGCCTATGTTCAGAGTATTAAAAGAGGACGACTGTGATTTGGTGAAAGCTGGTGAAGTGGTGAGTCAATTTCAATAAGGTTGGTAATCTTCGACATATAAAAAGCTTAATTTATTTGCCTTTTTCCTGTTAAAGCAAGGGCTGACGTGTGTTAAAAACAACAGTAAACAATATGTATAACTTTTCTAGAAATACAAGTTTCCCTCCCCCAAAATATATTCTCCCTCGACCCATCGCCCTTCCTGAATTTTTGTGTACGACCATATTGTATACAAGCATGAAAATCTGTTGTAGAGTTCGAATCAGTTGTCAATACCCCTCTTTTAGCTCTATGTTCCATGCGTTCTAAATTCTTGGAGCAGTATGTTGTCAAATGGTTGCACTCTTGGCTAGTTGGTGCCAGTCCTTCCGTTTTCTCGTATACTGCTGTACTTTTTTTTATCCATTTTATCTTGTGTTCTAACCTGTGTTTTTTAGCAATATTATCTCCCTAGAATGCATGTGGACCTATTGATTAAGATGTAATAAGATTGTGCATTTTTGTCTCAAGTATGAAAGCTCACATTAGGTCAGATGCAATTCGAAATAAAGTGGCTTTTAGGGATTGCATCTTTAACTTAATGTAGGTTGAGTCACACCATTCTGGTGTTTGATTCTTAACTTTCCTATTTCACTATGGTATCAAATGTACACCATTCTGAAGTTTGATTCTGAATTGTCCTATTTTACTATGATATCAAATTTTATAAGTATTATGATGTTTTAAAGTAAAGTTCACTTTTTTTGTGAACACTAATTGATTATTGGATGAGGTCTTGGTATGTTTCAAGAATTAACTTAGCAATTGTAATAAAAAGTTGATTTTAAAAAATTTGGGTGGAAACCGATTTATTCAGTAATAAGTATTTGTGATATGGATGACTTTGGAAACCGTATTAATCGACACATACACATAGGAATTATCATACGCATCATTGTGAAGATAAACTGATGTCATTGTTTCATTTAGAAGCACTGACGTCAATTTTATGCAAGCTATGCATTGACTGATAAGATATGCACACATGCAATTTTTTTTTTGTTTCCGTCATAAAATATAAATCTTGTGTTATTTCCACAACATTTACAGCTTTTTGGTAGTCTTATTAATTCAGAAGTTGGAACATATAAGATAAAGCTTACCTACATATATTTTACGATAAAAACCAACTGTACTTTTAATATAATGGAGAGTTGAGACCCTCTTGAGAAGACAAGGAATGGTGAACATTATGTCTCGCCGAAGGAAATGCCGATGACTTTCTGAATGAAGGCCTCTTCTTGATACGTTGAACAGTTCTTTTCACATAAAATGCTCGAAATTTTGTCAGAGCCTTCTCCTTGAATTTTAGGATGCAGAAGAACAGTAGTCTGTAAGTTATGAGAATGCCTATCACCATTGCCAAGTCCCACCATTTTGAGTGTTTTAGTGAAATTCCCATCTCAGACTTGAGGACTTCTTCACCTTTCAGTTTTGGTTGACCGAATAAAGGGGATTCGAACTCGATCCCAATCATGTCATTTTTGTATGCTCCCTTTATTTATGAGTTAAGGGGGAAAAACAAATTAAAATAATCACATTAAGGAGAAAATGTTGAATTTAACACAGAAACACTTTAGCTTTACCTGTAAGCCCCATGTCATGTAATTCATATATGAAATCGGGTATCTCCAAAATGGCTTTGGAAGCTCGGGAAGGCGCCGGAAAAAACCAGATGTTGCCATCATAATGCCCTATATTAACTTACATTTAAATGGAGAATTGGAGACAAGGTAAGTATGGATAGGTGAAATATGGAGTACTTACCATAAAGCCTGCCCCTACAATGACCCCCATCAGAAAATTGGGAACGATTGAAGCCACTACCATCATGCAGCTCTCAACTACTGCTATGCAAAATAAAAGATCGACCGTGGCGAACATATAGTGGGAGAGGCCAGAGTGATACTTCACCATGAAATAAGTGATGGATGCCGAACTAAAGGACATTGTTACCAAGAATGGAAACGAAGAGATGAAGTTAGAAAGAATGAACACTCCAACACCATAATGTCCTTTGAGCCTTTCTTTATAAAATATCTGTTTATACCATAATACTGAAAATCAGAATCTTTAATTTACAAGTTGATATTTATACAAGGCACTAACTAGCACGAGGGTCGTTCACGCTGTAATTTATAGTAATTTGTGCCAGAGACAGATGTACAAGAATTCACTTAGGGTTGTGTTTGGATTGATGGAGTTCAAATTACTTAATTATTTGGACGGACAAAATTCAAGTGAATTTAAGTTTCACTCCATACAAAATTAAGCATTTCCGATGGTCATAGTAAGAAATTTCAAGTACACTCAACACTCATTTTAAATCCATCCCTCACATTTTTCCCAAAATCAAATCCATCAATCTTAGTACATACAACCTTGGGTTGTGTGTTGATGGATTTATTTCATTTGAATGTAAGGGTGACTTTGTGTTGATGCATAAATTTTGCTAATATATACCTATGCCCTGGTGAACGGTGAACTTCATGACCATGGACTGGAGACCACTCTACATTGTAGCTAATACAACTGACCAGTACATTAACATTTATTAGGTGGCTCAAGTTGCCACCCATTTCTACTAAAAGGCACTGGCTAGGATGTTTCCAATATTTGATTATACTTTTTAATATTGTATTACACACTGATACCAAGTGAGATTATTTTACCTTCATCTCTTCAATGAATGATGGGAATCCTCCAATGGTCATGAATGTCATAAAACCTGACACAAATCCACCACATGCTGCCCTTGCTAGAAGTGCCTTATACTCAGTTCTGTGTCCAACATTGTAAAAGACAGAGCCAACACAAATGGATACTGTTATATACACGATGATTCTTAGCCAGTAATATCCAAAATCTCTAGACATATTGGTGAAAGATCTGTTTATCAAAGTTGAAAGTTGCTTCCACCATGTTGCCTGGCTTCCTCTGGTTTCTGTGAAATCAAGTCCTTGCTGCAATATATTTCTCATCAATAGGAAATAGGATTGTAGTAGTTAGGGTAAGAGGCATCATTCAAAACTGATTGGTTTGCCTTTAAAATGATTTATCCACTTTCAAGGCATATAAGATGCTTACAGAGGATGAGAATTTATGGACTCTAGTTCTCACTGTTGCCGCAATTTTCGAGCTTCGATATTTATGAAGAAGCCTTGCTCTGATTTCTGTTGTTGCTATATTCATTAGCGGGCTGGAATTATCTTTTAGATCCTGCATACCCAGTGAAAAGTAATATAGTCTTTGCTAATTTAGCGGTATTGGGATTAGCTCTAACTTACTTTTATTCTTTGAGCTCCCATCAAAGTGTTGTTTACATGATCAAAGTCTGTGTTTATACTGCGAAGAAAATGGTCTGATGGATTTCTTCTACTAGGACAAGGGAATCCCGCATCAGCAAAGAACTGTAAGAAAACTCATATGACGGGCATCAACAGTTGATAAGTGTTAACGTAAGTATTCTTTTGAAGCCTATAAATTGATGCTTTTTTTTTTTTTAATATTTATACCTCTACGGTCTTTTTGCTTTCCCCGAAATAAACCATTTCACCGCAGGATAACAGTAAAAGATCATCAAAGAGGGCGTAAACCTCACTGCTAGGCTGGTGGATGGAGGAAATAACTGTTCTCCCACCAGATGCCACATTCTTAAGAGCTTGAATCACGAAAAAAGCAGACGCACTGTCTAGACCACTGGTCGGTTCATCAAGTAACAAGAGACCTGGTTTTGTTAAAATCTCCAAAGCAATACTCAGCCTCTTCTTCTCACCGCCACTTATGCCCCTCAAATGCCAGTTTCCAATGAGACGATCAGCACAGTCTTGAAGTCCCATTTCAAGTATGGTATTTTCAATGATTTCATCCATGTCATGTTTCGGTGTGCTGCTTGGTAGCCTCAACGAGGCCGAGTATTTTATGGTTTCTCTTACAGTAAGTGTTCCCAAGAAAACGTCTTCTTGAGTTACATAAGCCTGATATTTCCAGTACAATTTGTATAAGAATTTGAAGAAAAGAAGAGCAACATTCATAATTTTCTGGAATGATTCTGTACTAAAATTAGCCAAGGTTAAATCAATAACCGCTTTATTTTTGTCCACGGGATTTCACTCATTGATGATATATGCTCATTCTATTTCGGTCTACAATATATTTACCTCTAGGGAAAAGAACACGTGTAGGCCTTAAATTGTGTAAACAATTAGGTGATTATGGTGTAAATTAAATTGGACAGAAGGGGGAGAAGATACTTTTAAATTCCCATTTTTTAGATTTAATTAATAATTGATCGATGTCAAATTAGTTTGTTAGTAATTTATTTGCATTGTCCTTGAACATGACTTACCTTTACTTTAAACTTTTTAGTTGCATACAATGGGTATTTTATTAAGCTGACAATTAAAAACACCAAGTCATTGTAAATATTAAAAGATATTATTAGCACAAACAAAAAACGGGGATATGTTTAAAATAAAATAAAAAGAATAATAATAATAATAAAATTTGAGATATATGCTTACGAGGAGACCAAAATCTGCTGTCCTTTTCCTTCCATTAAGGTAAATATTACCAGTGACGAGTGCTTGGCCTGAAACCCCGCCTGCAACATTCAACATGCACATTAATTGCACAACTACCTCAGTAAATTCAAGTGTCAAATTTAGAAATCCTGTACGCATTCAATGCAAACACATAAGCGGTTGATACCATTCCCATTCCCACCCTTGTCTTTTTTCAGAAATATTTCAGGGTCAAATATTATGTATTTTTTTATGTTTCTTTAGATTTCTTGTACTTTAAAATTCAGGTTTTAAAAATAAAACTCTATCTAAATATATAATTCTCTCTTCTCTTCTCTTCTATTCTAGTTTCGATTCATTTATTTTCAATAAGTTTTTTTTTTACTCTTTCAAATGCAAACCAAATTGGACTCCAACTTATTATAGGCCGTGCTTGAAAAAAGCTACTATTAATTTCCACAATTGTAATTGCTGCTAACAGTTTATTTATTTATAATTACATTTGGAAAAAAAAACTTGTACCTGCACATTAATTGATTAGTAATCAAGAAAAAAAATGGGACATAATTAGTAGATGAATTGAACAAACATGATATTAGTACCATTATTCAAGAAAAAAAAAAGGAAAATAATTAGTAGATGAATTGAACAAACATGATATTAGTACTATTATTCAAGAATTTGGCATCTCCCATTAATTGGGGTGGTTGTCCCAATTCTTCGTAGGAATTACGTACGTACTTAAAAAAAAAAAAAGAAAAATATGTAGATCCTTATTAATGAAGTTGGAAATCATGAATCCAACATATTTATAGACGCGAAACCTAAAATTTAAATTATGATGAAATGCAGTATATATATTTGTGTATATATTTCATGGCAGCCCTAGCTAATCCACTGTTGTTGTGCGTTCACCATATTCGAAAAAGGTGGTACCAATTTTTTTAAAATTTATTTAAGAAAAAGAGGTGGTACTTTTTGCATTGGTTCAACATATATATAATATATGTATTCTAATTTGAAAAGTGTGTGTGTGTATATATGTATGTAGGTAGGTATATTGATCTTAATTCCCATGCACAAATTAATTAAGAGAAATATATAATTATAATAACTGATGATATATTGGGATGAAAATAAAACCTGTTAAAGAATCAAGAAATGTGGACTTGCCGGATCCAGAAGGACCCATAACAGCCATGATCCTACCCGGAAGAGCATAACCCGTTAACCCGTCTAACAATCTTCTGGTGGATCCATTCCCAAAAATGGGTAAAATCACTGTTAAATCTTCCCATGCTAAATATGCTGCGGGAGCTTCTTCTGCAGTAGAACCCGAGATTCCTTCCACAGTTGCCTGACTCGTCGTTATCTCTATCTCTATCTCCATATATATATATTCTTCTTTTATTAAAAAAAAAAAATTTCTTTGAGCTAATTAAAAATTAAGACATATATGCAGCAAGAATTATAAGAACATGGACGCTGGCTAGCTAGCAACTCGATCGTATTAATATAAGTAGTGCAACAGTGGGCATTTATTGCATGAATGCCGAAGCTGTCAAAAGTGATAGACGTGTCAATCGTAAATTTAGGGTCTGTCAAATTTAAGTATCAGGAAAAAAATAAAAAAGAATAAGAAAAAATTGTACATATATTAGCTAATTAATTAATTAAGGTATAATTCATTTGAGGGTACATATAAATATATATATGAATACCAATTAATTAGTTAATCCGATCCTCAAATCAATAGATCAGTTAGGCATGCTGATGCATAAGTTATGGTCCAATTTGTAATTACTGAATGACTATATATGTAGCTTGAGTTTGGCAGACACATTGGATATATTAGTTCTCGATCGTTACGTCTTTCGGTCGACATTAATCACATGATAATTAAGAGATATGTGTTTTCAAAATCAAACGTACCTAGTTAGAAATTTAACATATGTGCTAGTTGATCCATCCAAGAAAATAAAAAACATATATACAGATCACTACTATAGGATTAATATAATTTTTAAGTATATATATAATGAAATTAATCTAGATAATTCAATGATCTAGCTAGCTGTTATTGTTTAAATTAGCATGCATTGTGATTTATATACATACAATATTTGGGCTTTAATTATTTATTAATACAGCTAGCTATAGCTAATGCATGCGCCTTCTAACTTTGGGTAAACAATAAATTTTCTTCTTTTTACAGACAATATCATTTATTCACGCTACCCATATATCCATTTCTGTTTAAAATTATTATATTACTTCTTTGGCCACACATGTACGTACATGCACTACTCTCCAACAATATTATTTAATTCATTTCGCTTCTATTAATTCAGTTTTTATTTCAATATTTATATAATTAATTCTAAGGCAAGCCAAATCCCTCTTGATATTTTCAGATTCCTTGAATATATTTATATATATAGTAGAAAAATGTATGTGCGTTGTAAGTAACAATAATTTTATTTAATTGAGATCGAAGTTATCAAATTTCGAATGTTTAGCTTTATTAAAATCAAGTGTTATACTTTTTATGAGCAAATTCAAACTTCAGTCACAATAATTCAATACCTAATTAGCTACTGAAGTGGTGAAATGACCTATTTAACTTTTTTTTTTTGTTATATTTGTCGGTTTCTGATTGACGATATTTTTAGTGATATTATATGTTTATGCATTGAGTTGGATTTATTTTTTAGCTAAAAATTTTAAAACAATAACATATGTTGTATTTTTATTGAAAAACATAAATATATCTATTTGTTACAAATTGTAGGATCAAGAGATTTGTGTTTTACTAAAAGATATAGTTAGTGCTAATTGTGTAACGCAAATTTTTTAGATCGTATCGCAGTTCAAACAAACACATGTTTCAATTGTTCAACCCAACGAGACAATTATTGTACCCAAACAACCACCTTATCAATAATTATGCTTTCAATTAATATGAATCAAAACTACAAGCTTGACTCTGATATTAATTGTATGACCGAACACGTCTCACTTTACCAAAATTTATAGTTGATGGTAACAATACGGCTCAAAATTTTAAACAATACAAAATCTCAAACGTCATGTTTCGATTAATGCTCTCAGCGACTATTATTGCACCCCAGCATAACACAATTTATGTTAAATGATAATTTTACTTATATTGATTTTTAAGAAAAAAACAGTAGTTTAAGAAATGATTTTTTGATTCATTAACTTGTCCAAATTTGAGTTTTGTAGGAGTTGTCAAATTTGGTTATGGTGCACTAACATTTAATTTTCAATTATTGTTAGTTCAATTTCTGACGTGATATTTGACAATTCAACAATGTTCGATCTCACTTCAGCATTTTTACGTCGTGTCAGTATTTTTTTTAATTATAAATCAGTATTTTCCAGTGTCACGTCCCCAATTAGACCAGAAGTAGCCGAATTAAATTTTAGCGTATCACAAATAAACTTTGTAAACTTAGTGGACCAAAGCATAATATTAAATAAGCTAGTGAACAAAAAAAACTATTTTTCCTTTATTTAAAAGTTTTATTTAGAGATGAATTTTGATCTTCTATTGATAATTAAAGTAAATATAAACCACGTATTATTTTTTCTCTGATAAATCATGTTAATCATTAGATAATTGTTGTAGTTTGACTTGCTACACTAATTTCTTTCAGATAAATGATTATTGGATTCATTAACTTGTTCAAATTTGAGTTTTAATCCATTGAGTTGTCAAATTTGGTTTTGGTGCACTAACATTTAATTTTCGACTATATATTGTTAGTTCATGACGTGATTTTTGACAATTCAATAATATTCGATCTCAATTTTTGACTTGAATCTGTTTTTATTCTTAATTTTCTTCAATAATAATTTAATTGAGTTGTTTTAAATTTGATATACATATAAAACACATATTGTTGTACATGCCACAAAAGGCATTCATATGGCATGTGATAATTAATATGTAATTTTTAAGAATAGTATGTTAAATATATTATCTGCAATAAAAATTTGAGTAGACAAAAAATGTGAAGAAAAAAATATTTTTTTAGAGGATGAACAATCATACTTTAAACAAGTTAAAAAGTTTTATAATCAATCATTTTTGGGATTTAAGTAACTTAGATATAAGAATAACTTGTCTCACTTAAAAATCAATTTGAATTTAGTGTGATTTTCTATGTCATGCAACTTTTTACGATTTTATAAGAATTAATATTAATTGATTCTGTTAGCCAAGTATTATACTATAATACAAATATCAACATGAAACTTAGTTATAATCATATTTTCTACGTCTCACTTATTTAAACTATATATATTTTTTATTTGTCTCAATTATATAGTTTAGTTCTCAATTAAATATCATATGTCCTACTCTTTTAACAATTTATAACTATTAAATTCATATTATTAACTACTTGTATAATTATTTTATTTTATTAAAATTTAATTAAATAAGGGCAAAATGAAAAATTCTTTTACAAAATTTATTTTTACAAACACTTTCTTATATATATGTGAAAATACACACAAACCTAAATAAATCGAACGAAATTAACATATTTTTTTTACCTTGGACAAGAAAATATTTATGTTATTTATTAATTCTTTTAAATTTTCATATTATTTTATCGATTTATTCCTATTAAATTCATATTATTAACTACTTGTATAATTATTTTATGTTAATTATTAATATTAATGGATTCTATTAGCTTAGTATTATTTTAAAAAATATATTCTATTAGCCAAGTATTATATTGTAGTACACATATCAACATGAAATTTAATTATAATCATACTCTTTATGTCTCACTTATTTAAACTACATTTATTTTTTTATCGGTCTCAATTATATAATTTAGTTTTAATATTAAATATCATATGTCCTATTCTTTTAACAATTTATCCCTATTAAATTCATATTATTAACTACTTTTATAATTATTTTATTTTATTAAAATTTCATTAAATATGGGCAAAATGAAAAATTTCTTTACAAAATTTATTTTTACAAACACTTTCTTAATATATATGTGAAAATACACACAACCCTAAAAATGTGGGATGAAATGATTATAATCTTTACCTTGGGCAAGAAAATATTAATGTTGTTGATTACATTAGTAGTCCTTAAAATTTTCAAAAATATTTGAAAATAATATTAATTATTAAGTGAAAATTATAATAAATAAAGTGCCACTTTTATTTCATATTAAATATCATATGCCATATTATTTTACCAATTTATCTCTTAGATATAGACATATAAATTTAATTAAGACATATTTCAATTAATATAATATAATATAATAAATTTTTAGTTTAAGACATGAATTAAATATTAACAATTAATATATCTTTAATAAATAAATGGACAAAAATTAGCTTAGTATTATTTTAAAAAAAATATTCTATTTGCCAAGTATTATATTGTAGTACACATATCAACATGAAACTTAATTATAATCATACTCTTTATGTCTCACTTATTTAAACTACATTTATTTTTTTATCGGTCTCAATTATATAATTTAGTTTTAATATTAAATATCATATGTCCTATTCTTTTAACAATTTATTCCTATTAAATTCATATTATTAACTACTTTTATAATTATTTTATTTTATTAAAATTTCATTAAATATGGGCAAAATGAAAAATTTCTTTACAAAATTTATTTTTACAAACACTTTCTTAATATATATGTAAAAATACACACAACCCTAAAAATGTGGGATGGAATGATTATAATCTTTACCTTGGGCAAGAAAATATTAATGTTGTTCATTACATTAGTAGTCCTTAAAATTTTCAAAAATATTTGAAAATAATATTAATTATTAAGTGAAAATTATAATAAATAAAGTGCCACTTTTATTTCATATTAAATATCATATGTCATATTATTTTATCAATTTATCTTTATTAAATTCATATTATTAACTATTTGTATAATCATTTTATTTTCTTTAAATTTCATTAAATAAGGGTAAAATGAGAAATTTCTTCAAAATTTATTTTCTCAAACAATTTCTTAATATATATATATATGAAAATACACACAAGCCTAATAAATTGGGAAGAAATGAGTATATTTTTTACATTGGACAAGAAAATATTGATGTTGGTGATTACATTTGTAGTCCCTAAAATTTTTATAAATATTACAAAAAAATATTAATTATTAAATTAAAAATGATAATAATTAAAGTGTCACTTTTATAGATATATATATATATATAGATATAGACATATAAATTTAATTAAGACATGTTTCAATTAATATAATATAATAAATTTTTAGTTTAAGAAATGAATTAAATTTAACAATTAATCTATTTTGAATAATAAATCAATGGACACAAAATTAAGATAAATTTAAATTAATAAATTTTTTAATTTAATACATGAATTAAGTATTAACAATTAATATATCTTGAATAAATAAATGGAAAAAAATTAATTACTCTTGACTAATATTGAAAATGAAATAGAAAACCTAAAAAAACATTGAAAATAAAAAAAAATTTAATTAATAGTATGTAATATAAATGAAAAATGATAATAATTAAAGTGTCACTTATATATATATATATATATAGATATAGACATATAAATTTAATTAAGACATATTTCAATTAAAATAATATAATATAATAAATTTTTAGTTTAAGACATGAATTAAATATTAACAATTAATATATCTTTAATAAATAAATGGACAAAAATTAATTACACTTGACTAATCTAGAAAATGAAATAGAAAACCTAAAAAAACATTGAAAATGACAAAAATATTTAATTAATAATATGTAAGATAAAGAAGGATAAATTAGAAAATTTACAATTGGAACTCATATAATTATAAGAGTAATAGAATAGATAATATGTAAGATAAAGAAGGGTAAACTAAAAATCACAATTGGAACTCATATATTTATAAGAGTAATAGATAATATATATATATATATATATATATATATATATATATATATATATATTCAAAACATATATATTTCTGCCCAGATAAATTAAATTAAAAACAAATTATTCTGAAATTGGGTCTTTATAAATTAATGATCATGATTTCAATTTTAAAAAATAATAAATTAAACCGATCGATTAAATTAAGTTGGAAATTAAATCAGAAAAATTAATTGAGCGTATTTGTTGTCACTAGCTAGCTGATCAGTCACAAAATACAAATGAATTATTCTATGCTATATTTGGAGTACTTCTACCCCATGATGTGGTCAAATATCAATCATTGGATTATCAGGACATATGCCAATTTCCATAAAAATATATGGATCTCACATGATTTAATCGTATTGAAATAGGGGAGTGTAAAATAGACTAACCCGATACAAATACAATGAAGTGTCGTAAAATTTAATTTGAATTTATTAATTATTATATTATTGCAGTAACGTACATTAAAGACAAATTAAATTTGAATAGCAGTGAATAGCAGCTAGCTAGGCAGGAATAGGTGAGTTGAGTCCCTCTTGAGAAGCCAAAGGGTGAAAATTGTTCTGGTAGCTCTTGGAATTAGGATATGAGCTGCTGGGTTTTCGCTTAAACGATGGCCTGTTCTTGAAACGATGCAATGCTCTCTTGGTGTAAAGCGACTGAAAGTAGGGCGATAATCGCTCCTTCAACTTGAGAATCACAAAGAAAAGAAGCCTGTAACATACTATCAGTCCATATACTGCTACCAAATCCCACCATTTGGAGTGATCTAATGGTATTTTGAATAGATTCCGAACAACATCCTCTCCTTTTAGTTTTGGATTTCCAGGTACTAGAGGGTCGAATACAAGCCCAACCATGTCGTTTTTGTAAGCTCCCTGCACCGGCCAGTACTCTCCATCGATCATACATTAATTCATCATTACATATAATTAATTAAACATTCTTTTCTTTAATTTTTAGCAGCTTAATTATTGTATAAGATAAGATACTAGCTATCTAGCTAGCTAGTAAAAATTCAATATAAAACGAACCTGCAGTGACCATGCCCCATAGCCAATGTATGAAATGGGATACCGCCAAACAGGTTTTGGAAGATCCGACAGCAAACGGAAGAATCCAGCAGTCATCATCATAATCCCCTACAAATTAATTAATTCATGATGATATATATGGTGATTAATTACATATGTATATATATGGGGATATATATATTATACATTTAATTAATTAATTAATTTACATGCACTTACAAGAACTCCGGCACCGGCTATGAGCCCCATCAAGAAGTTGGGAACCAGTGAAGCTACGATCATCATGACACTCTCTACCATAGCAATGCACCCAAAAATGTTTAGGCAGAAGAAGACATAATGAGAGAACTCGGGCCGAAATTTCACCATATAGAATGTTATTGTCCCAGTAATGATGGATACTGCAAACAAAAATGGTAAGGACGAGAGGAAGTTGGACAGTATGAACACAGCAACGCCGTAATACCCATTAAGCCTTTCCCGATAAAACACCTGCATGCATGTTAATTAATTTCCAAAGAATTAAAATTCGATAATATTATGTCTTTATAAATTTTTTAATTCGTTTTTCATCACCTTCATTTCTTCGATAAAGGATGGAAAGCCTCCAATGGACATGAAAGTCATGAATCCGGTGATAAATCCGCCACAAGCTCCCCGAGCCAAGATCGCTGTATAACTCGTGCCAACATCGTAGAATAGAGTTCCAACACACAAAGCAACCATGGTGTATATAACTATTCGTGACCAGTAATAGCCAACGTCTCTATGCATATTCAACAATGATCTGTTTGTTAAAGTATGAAGCTGTTTCCACCAACTTGCTTGGCTTCCTTTTATTGCAGTTTCAATAACAACTCCAGCTTGCTGCAATTCGATCAACACCCTTTTTTATTAACGATCTAATCTAACCATATATATAATATATATACCTAAACAAATTATTAATGCATGTAACGTACATTAAATATTAATATATATTTTTTTTCAAGCTAGCTGTGTACGTGTGTTCCTAATCGATTTATTGCAAAGCACATATATAAAACTATCAAGCAAGAGCTGATTTAAATTGATTATATATATATATATATATTTATAACTTACTATGGCAGATAGCTCCCGTATTCTTGATCTTGCCTTTTTTGGATAATCTGAATGCCTGTATTTTTCAACAAGCACTGATTTGATAGCTGCCGTTCCCAAATTCATCAAAGGGTCTGATGATTTGTGTGTTTCCTGTCATTAACGTGATTTTCTTTAGCAAATATATATTATTAATTCATGATCATATATATATATATATATATATATTGACGAAAGAATGTATATATAAAAATTTGTTTCAGAATTCATATATATATATATATATATATACCTGGAGTAGTAGTCTTTGTGACCCTTTGAGAGTGGCCGTCACAACATCAAAATCTGAGTTAATACAGCGCAAGAAATGATCCGATGGATTCCTCCTGCTTGGGCACTGAAACCCTGCTTCAGCGAAGAACTGAAAAAGGCAAATTAAACATTAATATATAATAAGGATATTTCTAATTAAGTAAAGGAATGAATGAATAAAATAGTTAGTATACTGGCCTTCACTGCCGTCTTTGCTTCTCCAAAGTAAACAGTTTGGCCCCCGGATAGTAAAAAAAGATCATCAAACAGGGCAAAAACTTCACTACTAGGCTGATGGACAGAGGAGATAACGGTTCTTCCGTCTCGAGCAAGATTCTTGATAGATTGAATGACAAAAAATGCTGATGCACTGTCAAGGCCGCTGGTTGGTTCATCAAGAAACAGCAAACGGGGTCGTATGAGAATTTCGAGGGCGATACTTAGTCTTTTCTTTTCTCCACCACTTATGCCTCTTAACTGCCAGTTTCCTATCTGCCGATCACCACAATCTTCAAGTCCCATTTCCACTATAGTTGCCTCTACTATTTCTTTTACTTCTTCCTTAGACATCATGTTGTTCGGAAGCCTCAAGTTGGCCGAGAAAGATATAGTTTCTCGTACAGTAAGTGTCCCTAACAACACATCTTCTTGGGTAACATATGCCTGATCGAATATATCATCAGTTGATGCATGCATTATATTATATATATTAGCTAGCTAGAAATTAAAAAATACCTACTAATTTGCAATTCATCAAGAATATATATAATATTTTTATAATGTACGTGCACTTATAAGGATCGGATCCATATATATATATATATATATATATACTTACAACACCACCGTAGTCGAGCCTCTTTTTCTTTCCATTAAGAAGAATGTTTCCTGTCATGAAAATGTTTCTTGATAATCTACCTGCAGCAGCGGCAAAGTATATATGAATTAGCTAGCTAGTGAAGCACGTACGAAACAAGAAAGGGATCATTGAATACTCAAATTTTCTCCAGGAAATAAACAGTCATATATACATACCATTAATTTCAACTGCTCCTTTCATGCTTAAATTACCAAATTAATTAAGAATTAATACTGGTTTATATATAATAAAATATCGTGTCAAATGGATTGCTACCATTAATTTCAACTGCTCCTTTCATGCTTAAATTACCAAATTAATTAAGAATTAATACTGGTTAATTTATATATAATAAAATATCGTGTCAAATGGATTGCTAAAAATTATTAACATATGTTTTCAACTGGCAAAAGTACGTACTAGAATGATTTTTATTTAAGTTTTTTTTTTTAATATTGAAATTGCTAAACAACGAATTAAGGCCCATAATTAACATTTAAGTGCAAATAAGTAGCTAGGTTGTTGCAATATATAGCTTTTTTTTTTTAACCAAAAAAAAAAAAGGAAGAAGAAGAAGAAAGAAAGAACGAACTTAGTACGTAGGTGCAAAGTACTGTTGATTTTCTATTTAATTACAATAATTCTGAAATTGAATCTGTTTTCTGCTTTAGAACCCGTTTGGATTTTGTAGAGATTTTTTAAAATAAGTGCTTTTAAAAGCTACAATTTTTTGCTTCTAAAAAAGCACTAATTTTGACTTAAAAAAGTGGTTATTTAAGCACTTTTTGATCAACCAAACATCTTGTTAACTGAAAAACACTTAAAAAAAATGTTTTTATAGTCTAACTTTTAAAACCAAACGAGGCCTTAAGTTAATCTGTTTGATACTAGAAAGAAATTCCCGTCCTCTTCTATAATTGGGGGAGAGGAATGGTCTTTAACTGTTTGTTTGTTTTTTTTTCTTTTTTTTTTTTATGATAGATTACTCCTTTAACTGTTGCTACAATATATAATATATTTTTTTTAAAACACGATTATATATACAGAATGCCAACAAAATTTTCCACGTATTATGGGTTAGACGTTGCACTTGAAATTACATAAATATCTTTAATGTATTTTGGAAAGATTTTTTTCAAATCAAATGGAGGGATGGGTAATGCTACATGTACACAGGGTATTACACGTTGGGTTGCACATTGCACTTGAAATTACATGATTATCCTACATGTATTTTTGAAAAAAATTTATTCAAATAAAGTGCAAGGATAATTATATAATTTCAAGTGCAATGTGTAACCCAACGTGTAACACCCTGTGTACATGTAGCATTATCATACTATTATAATTTCATGTATAGTGTGTAATTCAATGTATAAATCAATGTGTACACGTATCATTTTCCTTAATAAAATATTAGTAAGAGAAGAAGGGATTGTGTTTAATTAAAGCTAGGAAGATATTTTCATCGTAAATAAATAGCTAGGCACAGGCCATGCAGACAGTATAATTAATTAATGATGGATGCGCTGAATTTGTCATTTAATACTCCAACCACTCTGCTCCTAACCCCTTTAACTCATTAATGGCTGTATTCTCTTTTCACTTAATTAATTAATTAATAATGTACGCCAATTCCAGTAATGCATGTGATAATTGATTATCAAAGCTAGCTTATCCAGGCCAATGCAGCAATTAAGCTAGATTTAATTTGTTAAATGAATCTAATTCATAAGTCCTTAATAAATTATGGGTTGGGCCGGGGAAAGACTACTAGAGCCTTTCACTTCAATTTAATTTGCCACAAATAGATATATGCATCAATAATCAAAGCAAAAGCAAGCACATATATAATTAAACAAATTAACCATTATGAATGAATGAATTTGATGAAAGGGGATATATATTGGATCGGACTAGGACTAAATTAGAAATAAAAATATATAGATAGATAGATAGATACCAGCCAATGCATCAAGAAGAGTGGATTTGCCAGAGCCAGAAGGACCCATAATGGCCATGATCCGACCAGGTTCAGCAAATCCGGTGAGCCCATGAAGCAACTTCTTGGTCGGACCCTGCCCAAAATTGGGCACCACCACCGTCAAATCCTCCCAAACCAAGTACGCCTCGCCCTCGTTCCACGCCATGCCCATCTCCAAATCAACAGCACCACTCGCCGCCTCTATTTCCATCACCAAATTAATTAACACTCCAAAAAAAAAATTATATATAGATAGGAACACATTGCTTGCTATGCTAGCTAGCTAGATGGATGGTATTGATCACTGAAACTTGTTTTGCTTAATTGTCATGATATTGTGCTAGAAGAATGATCGATCGATCTAGAGTACGTAGTACTACAAGTGCCTGATCTGATCTGATCTGGGCCGGAGTGGATGAAGATAATTTGTTTTTGAAGCAAATGAGATCAGGAGATTAATGGTAACTGGTGAGTGAGGGCAATGCCAAATTTATTGCATATATGGGGTCACAACTAATAAATGGTTTCCGGTTGCATATATAATTAATTGCCGTTCAAAGTTATGGAAGGAAATATATATATAAACAAATTGAAATATCTTCGCGGTATTTTATTATTTTATTTTATTAAATTAAATATATATATCTGCGCGCAGATAAATTTAGTTACAGCTGTACGTGCATATTAATGATCCATCGATCGATCGATAGGTTTGCATGGGAAGTTATTCTTTTTTCTCACTACACCAGATAAATATTCTATTAGGGATTTTTTTTTAATTTTAATTCATAATTATAATAAATCTATCGGTTTCTTAAGTTGAATTTATTTTTCTACTCCAATCATTTCATGATATCCACCTTCCTTTAATCCTTTATATACTCTTTCAAATCCAAATCTCTCCATCGGTGAATTTGTGCGCATGGATAAAATAATTTTGGATGTATTTTGTCACACCCCGAGACCAAGACGTGCCACCGACGTTATTTCAAATTCTCAAAAAATTATAAAACAACCAGCCTCGTAGTACAGTATAAACCAAACCAGTCTATTAATTATCATAAATAAAATCCAAAACATCGTCTTTACAACTCGATAAATCCAAAATAACAAAACACTGCGGAAGCGTCTAAAAACTTAATAACAAAATATTAATGCGAAAATCTCAATAATAAAAATAGCAAAATTTAGTCTTATTGATCATCTATCACCATTCCCAATACATATCTTGTTCACGAACTTCTACATCATCATCTTCATCATCTGGGAGGAAAAAATAAGGGGTGAGTGTTTTGGGAAACACTCAGCAAGTGGGGGCCGATCGATCATATCAAATATATATATATATATATATTTATTTATTTCAAAAACTCATAGCATAATTCAAAGCGTAAACATTTCATATCATGTCTTAACATAGCATAGCATGAACATCATCATAACATAATTGACATGACCTAACATAGCATAACATAACTTTGGCCAGACACTGAAATTCCTCTCATTATTCGTGGCTAACTGATCAGTCCCCTATATGTAATCCATCTAAGGGGTGAGGTCATAGAACGGTTATTATATCCACCGTATCAGGGTCATAACATAACATGGTTCAGAAATTCCCTTTCCACTCCTAATTCGATTCATAACAGTGTCAAAACATATTTTCAGCAAAACACCATCATGAACAATATTAAATAACAAAATTCCAACGATTAGCATGAGCGATCGAATTTTTAAATCAACATAATAATTTTAAAACATAAGCCCACTTACAGAAATTATTGGCGAGATCAAATACTACAAATACGAGAAGCTTTGACCGAAAATTCTAAAAGCAAAAACTCAAAATTCCCACTTTGTTTCTTCAAGAATTTGGCCGATTTCTTAGATTTTTCTTCCATGAAAATGGAGCAGACTATTGGACCGAATTTCTTTGAGCAAAAATCTTATCAATTCCTAGACAAAACCCACGTGTGAGTGGAAGGGAAATTGACTAAAACTTTGGATCCATTTGCCACTTGCCTCTGAAAAGTCTTAAGAATTAAATTGACACACCTTTTAAAATGGATGACTAACTTTGGTCTGACAACACGAACTATTTCCTTCTCCTATATCCTAAGCTGAGACCTTCGAAAACAAGGAAAGGAACAGGCAGAAACAATGAGCCTCAAATTATTCATCCAACTTTTCAAAACTAGGCAGAGAAATAAAATCACCTTAGCGACTTGAGATTACTCCACCGAGAATAAATCTCTCAACCGACGACGAAGAGAACACCGTGAGATTTCAGCAGCTTTGGTTCGAAAAAATCAGCAGCTATGGTATTCGAGTTTTTGAGCGGCCATGGTTTGAAAACTCCAGTAGCTTGGTTCGAAATATTGAGGGGGCGAGGGAAGGATTTTAATGGATCAAAACTCAGCAGAATTCAAAAGAAGTTGGTGACTGAATGGGGCGATTTCTTGCTCTTAAAAAGATAAAAATATCGGCTTTGATCTCACGCATAATGGAAGGAAAATTTGCAGCTTATACTCGATTTAATTTCTGAAATTATATTGATTGTGTCCAAATTTCAGTCATTATCTCGTCATCACAAAAAGGAAAGATTTTTTATTTCCATGCTGAGAGTTTATTCCTTAATGAAGAAACTTGGAGACCAAGTTTCGGGTTTCACATTCCTCCCTCCTTATGAAAAGTTTCGTCCTCGAAACTTGGGTTAACTTGCTTTTAGGGGTCGCTACTCTAAATAGTTAAGTCAGTTTCTCAGGTATAAGCCCTAACTTCTTAGCTAACCTCCTAGATATAAACGAAGGTGTGGCACTACAATCAAACAGAACGTATGCAGACTTTGATTAGAAGGGTACCTGCCACAACTTCATTTACGTTGCCTGCTTCTTCTTGTGTGATGGCATACACACGAGCATTGGGCTTAGCTTCCTTCGGTTGATTCTGAGTGGTGCCAGGAATTGGTCCCGTCATTGGCTTCACAGGTTCAGGACAATTAGACATTCGGTCTCCCAACTTGCCACAGTTGAAACAAGTGCCAGTTTTTTGCCGACATTCCCCTTCGTGTCGGAGGTTGCAGGTAGGACATAGCTTGATGGGTGGGAGATTGGGAATAGAATAAGTCTCTTTGAACGTTTCACCAGAGTGGTTCAGACGCTTGGAAATCTGCTCGTTCGAAGAAGATTGGCCCCTCAGAGGTCGTTTGTTATGGAAGTCATTCTCACAACGCTTGATATCCGATTCAGCTCGGATGGCTGCTCCCATCAAGTCTGCAAGTTCAGCTCATCATCTCCCATAATAGTTGGGGCGTAAGACCCGAGCTTATTTAACTTGGAAGTGTACTCCACCACTGTCATATCTGGTGTTTGCGTAAGGTTTTCAAATTCGCTCAATTTCTATATTCGAACCTCCGCTGGGAAGTACTGCTTCAAAAATGCAGTACTGAACTGTTGCCATGTGACTGGTCCCGCGACTAGCATAGCAGGTGAAACTGCTTCCCACCATTTCCTTGATTTGTCCTCTAGAAAATGAATTGTCACCTCCACTTTAAGTGCTTCAGGGACTTCAAGTAAACGCAGTTGGTCCTCCATCTTCTTCATCCAATTTCTTCTCACCTCTGGGTCAGCATCTCCCTTAAACATTTCAGTTCGGTTCTTACGGAGTGATTCATAATGGAATTTGACTCCATTCTGTTCAGGTGGAGGAGGTGGCGGATTGTCATTGCCGTTTCCGTTGCCATTTGTATTTCCCATCCCTTGGAGGGTCGTCGCCACTATTGCTGCGATAGCCGCAAGGTCTTCTCTGCTAAGACTGATTCCTGGAGGTGGATTCACATTATCCACACGATTGTTGTTGCGTGTTCTTGGGGGTTCTCCGGCCATTTCCTACAGTAAGGGAGTTCTAAGAGTTTGTCGAAACACGATACTTAAAGAAGAAAGGAAATAGCGAAATAAATGAATCAATAAATAATCCAAATTAAAGGAATAAAGTTATTTTATTGATCCCCAAAATGTCATGAAGGTGAACGAAACAAAACAAGCTAAGTCTCAAAAATACTAAGATATCACTACAAGAAAAACTCCTAAAGACAACATTTTTTTTTCAGTTGTCGTAGGGGGCTCAAAACTGTTGTAAAAGCCCGTGTTGTTAAAATTCACGCTCAAAGACGACAGTTAAAAAATGTTGTCTTTGAGAAAAAAGACAACAGTTTTACAACGTTGAAAAATTGTTGTCTTTTATCTCAAAGACAACAATTTTTAACTGTTGTCCTTGAGCGTGAAACTGTTGTCTTTTCTCTTAAAAACAACAGTTAATAATTGTTGTCTTTGAGCGTGACTTTTAACAACACGGGATTTTACAACAGTTTTGAACCCCATACGACAATTGAAAAAAAAATGTTGTGTTTTTTCAAATAAAAAACAAAAAAAAATTAAATAAAAATTATAATATTATAAATCATTCAAAATAAAAATAAATGAAAATAAAATTATTATAAAATTTTCCAACGTTCCAAAATAATATTTACGACATTCTAAAAATTACATACGCAACCAATCAAATGACATAAACATAAAATTCTAAAGTATACATGATAAATTAAATACAACAAAAACCATAAACATAAAAATCTGAGATTAACTAGAAACTCATACGTAGCTTGTTGATCTAATTTCTCTGTCCTTCCAATTGTCTGCGAAAAAAAAAAACACTAGCCATAATTGCTGAAGTGATGTTAGTTCGTTAACCAAACATAAATTATAACATTGTTCATTCTGGAACAGCCCCAAAAAATAATGCGTATCTTGCATGTAATAATCAAACAGTTAATGTAATAACACCAAAAAAAATATGTCTAATTAACTAACAAAAAAGAACTCATATTCCCTTTAAAAAAAAAAAAAAACTCGTATTCAAGTTAAATAAACTGTTTATAAAGATATGTTTTGATCCTCCTCCCTTTATCCAAGTTGCAGTAACACACTTGTCAACCATTTGAGCATATTTATCAGATTCATATGCACCGACACGGTTAATGGTAACCTGAGGAGTTCTTATCAATTATTGATGATCCTTTGGGGTTTAAGTAGGAAAGGTCGAATTCATGAGACCTAAACATGATTATACATAGGATTGATGCAGCAAGCTAATGCAATATAACCATGTTTAATCGTTGTGAGAACTTACTTCTTTACAAACAGAGAAAAGTTGTGGATGTGCAAAGTAGTTTCTTGAAGAATCTGTGTGCGGACCTCGGGTTTCTAATCTCTTCTTAGGACAACTAATGATTAATTAAACAATTAATCAAACAATTAAAAAATAATAAATCAAGAGCAGAATTTTTTTTTAAAAAAAAAAATTTGGTCAAGATCGATCCTGGGACTTTAGAAAAGTTTCTGCCCAGCATCATTTTGTGCCAGGATCGATCCTATGAAATTCCAGGATCGATCCTGGAGCTCTGTTCTGAAAAAAAAATATTGTTTCAGAAGAATTCTGGTGCTGTCAAATTCGTGCACCAACAATCTAATTCACCAAAAGCATGCTACAATATCTAGGAACATGCATATAATCATATATAACGCGACTTGAGCATATAATAATACAATTCTTACATCAAACAGATAACGTAAAAGACATTAAATCACAAGCTACACCAACGACATAAGTGAGCTTCAAGTCTCAAGTCTTCTACTAGGTTTGATGTACTCTAATACATATTCGTTCAGCTATAAACCCGAGTCCTCACGTGCTAAATCTCGCTCCCAAGCTGTCAATGTCATCTCAGACTAGCTCCTGCCCCACCTGTTGCAATGCACACATACAAAACAAAGCAACAACCGAATAAACTCCGGTGACAAATATATTTCCCAGTAAAAGCAACTAAACATGCATAGCAAAACATATATCAAATTCATGATATAAAAGTAACTACAATGCATGTTTTAAAACAAGGTTCTCTAGTTCATCGTTTGGGATCCCGAGAAGAAGATATCATAACTAACCACCGACTCTCCCGATCGAGGTGGGGCTACTTATCTAGCTTCTCTAGACTTTGAAGCCATTATATATGTAAATCAGACGCTAGGCTAAGTCAACCACCCAGGCCATACATATATAATCCCTCAAATCGTCTAATCGAACGTTTCCGTTCATTTCAAAATCAAAGAACAAGTCTTACAAGATGAATGCAACATATATCAACAAAATAGCATTCATTAAAATCAAGACTCATTCAACCATTCAAATACAACATATAAAAGCAAATAAGCAAATAAGTATGTGATTTAGGGAACTCGATACAAACCATCTCGAGTTATAATCACATTCAAAATAGTAGTCCACTCTTACCTTCGTATTTCTTCTGTTCTGAATTCTTCAAATCTGAACTGCAATCTCAAAACATTCACATCAAGCTTCGTTCAATTCATTCATTTCAGAATCGAGTCAAAATCATCGACACAGCTTCAATCAAATTCATTTCAAACCTCAAGCAAACTTCCTCGGTTCACAATCCGACCTCTTGAGTTGATTGAGCTCGTAGCACGTCTGAAATGTAAAGATTACCATGTAACAAAATCAGTATACAATCCCAAGATCATTGGCTCAATCGTAGACTATCAGTATGGTTTCAAAACATAACCGAGCATCGTAGCGATTGACAATCGGGAATCGTTACGATATTGAATTCATTTCTAATTTCAACTCCATCATACGGCTTTTCATATCCGTTCATTATCATTCAACTCTTCATACCAAAATTTATAATCATCAACATATCAAAGAACATCTCATCTCGATAATCAGCTATCAAACTGGTCTCAAAACACCAATCGACGGCGTAGAGATTAAAAATCGGTAACCGACGAAATATCGAAACTATTTTCAACTTCAATTATGGCTTCTAATCAACATATCAGCAACATAACATCATATTCCCAGCATATCAGAAGTATACATTCAAGATACATGCTGTGAAAACTCATTGGAATTCATACGACATCAAATAACCGATTCGACATCGATACGAAAATACATAACCATTAAAAATCATTATTCACGCTCAACATCTGATCTGTTCAATATATTGATTTCAAAATCTATCAGAAACCTCACAATACTTACATCAAATCGAAGTCCTCGTCACAAGGATTCCAGAACATGTTTCGAAATCAAAATCGGACGATCGGATCAAAAGTTGTGGCATTTTGAAAATCGTCGAAGCAACAAAGATGGAGGGATCGGCTCCCCTGTTCTTGGCTCTCAAACTTTTCTGAATGAAATATGAGTGATACACGTATTCATGCTGATAATTATAATTAAAATCGGATATGTATTGCTTAATTGCAATTTAGTCCCTCAAATCTCCATTAATTGCAATTCAGTCCTCGGCCTTCGTTTTAATTCAATTTCAATCCTAAATAATTTAAGAATATTAGAATTTAAATCAAAACTCTAAATATTCTCAAATTAAATATTCTCGGGTTAAAATTAAATAAATTCGAATTAATCAAATAATCCCGGCCTTTTGCATTTTAGCCTTTCAACTTCGATATTTGCAAATCAGTCCCTGATCGGGTTGTATCTTCAAAACTAATCTTCTTTAATTCCCGAAACATGGAATTTAACCTTGAATTCCATAAATATTCAAATCGAATATTTATTCTTTTAATTTAAGAATTCCCGGAATTTAATTCTCAAAACCCGTAAAATTCTCAAATTAATATTTTCGGATCGGAAATTAAATCTATCATTTTCATAGCTTCTCAAATTAAAAATTAGTCCATAATATGGAATTTAATTCTCAAATCTCATAATTAATAATTTAATATTTTCGGCCCTTACAATTCATCCCCTCTAAGAAATGATTTCGTCCTCGAAATCGTTGTCAAATCAAATATCAAGTCTGATAGATTGAATGATTATCTGAAGTTATTCTCACCTCAATCATATAACTCTGAACTTCGTATCTCATCACTTCATTTCTTATAAGATCCTTTCTTCGGATATGCTTCTTTTCTCTTTGGTATCTATTCAGTTGTACTTTCAGTAATTGAAAAGAATTCGTTCTGAGCTGCTTCTTTCTTCAATTAAAGATTTGTCAACTAATCGACTTAAATCAAAATCTTTTCGATATCTATTTCATCTAATTAAAGTACATAGGAAGAATCTACTGATACTTCCTTCACTTATATACATGGAACAATTCAAATTCATTGAACAATTCGGATTCATTGTATCAAGCTGAAAAGAATAAATCTTTCCCATCGTCAATTCCATCTGACATCTCATTCAATGAAGTTCAGTATTTGTGTCGACTTGTTTCTTTCTGAATATCATTCGATGTTCTAGATAGAACATATATCAAGTCTAAGCTGTCATTCAATTCAGTGCTTCAAGATCAATAGTCAACTTCATATTTTGAATCTGCAAATTAAACTCTGCTTTTTCTCTATTCTGAATTGAATGATGTTTCAATAGTAACTTTTCCGCTTAACGAATCAGTTTCAGCTTCAAAAGTTTTATCTATCATTCAATTACGAATTCGGGTTTTTTTCTTCTTTGTTTTCATTTCGTACAGATTCATCTTCAAAATCTTTGTGTGTCTCAAATCAAATCTGATCTAATATCAACAATTCATGTCTGATCTGATATTATATACTTCAATAGTAACATTTCAACACAAAGAAATCGGATTTTCTTTCATCATATCCTCATAGCATTATCTCAAACTCGGCTCAATAGCTGTTACAGGAATTATAATCATCAAGTGGCAACACATCAAGTCAAGTAATATCGAATCAGGTATTAAAGTTCTGAGAATAGTCTCAATATCTGGAAAATCAACTCAGATAATCCATCAATCGACGAATGGTATAATGCAATCACATATAACCAACTCTCAGAACATCAGTCAATCCATTGATGCCACATTCTGTCGAATAAATCTAAAGTCTTAATCCTGACAATAAATTTTCATCATTCCTGTAATTTCATCGTATCTCTATCTTCTTCACATATCTGAATAAATAACTGTTATTCACATCTCATACAGTGTATTCTAAAATTCTGATTAGTCTATTCGGATTATCTATTAATCAGAGTATAATATGCTTTAGTCACAGATTTCAAAGTATTCAGAGCTGTTGATAATTAGTATCACATCAAGTGAAGTTCATTCTCGACATTCGATTCATCTTCTCTGACTATTCTTCCAATTCAAGGATAATATATTGTACCTTTACCTCAAAAAGTACTCAAAGTCTTCGCATCATCTGTATTACAATTTAATAGTAAACCCAATGTTTCAATCTGAAACATTATTTCTTGGCTTACTGTTCATCTTACAACGAATCTAATCACAATTCAGTGACTTGATCATATCGACAGATCATCATATACAGTAACATCCATCAATCTATTCATAACTACCACCTGTTTACCTCATCTATATTGTTTCATCATGGTAGTTTCACAAAATATTCTTTCAAATTATAATCTCGTTTCAATTTTTGGAGTTTCCAAACTATCACTGAACTCATCTGGTGAACGATCTTCAAATTCATCGAAAATTCTCGGTACATTTCACTTCAAAAATGTACTACTTCTGTTACTTCTATTTGCTTTATCTTCTGATAAAACAATTATCGAATGAATATTGAATTAATTTTTGTGCAATTCTTTAAATTCTGATATCTCTTTTCGAAAATATTAGGCACAATCAAATAATCAATCATAATAGAATTCATTCATTCGGATCTGAGGCTTCAATTCATATCTCAATCTGACATTCTTTACTGAATTCTCATCACTTCAGTTTACTTTTTGTGTTTTTTTCATCTTCTGAACAGTTTTGGCTTACTTCTAATCAAAATCATTCTGATTGGTGATATATTCGTCTGAATATAATCAAACCAAAATACACAGAAATCTAAAATCAATCGATCAATGCCTATTTCATTTCTCACTTCTTTTCCAAATACCGAAAATTCATATCATTTAACCAAAAAATCATGGATCATATTCAAATTCTTCTATCAGTTACGAGCTAAAAATCTTAAAATACGCTGAAATGTCATCAAAGGATCAATAATTCTCAAAATCAAAAGAAATAAATCAAGATCGAGAAAATCCCTCAATCAAGGTCATTCAAAATCAAATCTTCTGGATAACAAACTCTGCAAAGTGAAAACAACTCACTTGCATCACATAACTCAGAATGAGTAAATCACTCAGGCTCTATGAACAAAACAAGGAGAGCCACTCGAAATCAAACATTTCAAGAATTATATGTCCAATTGATGTAGTCGATTCAGCATAATCAAAGAAAAGACTCATCTTTAACTGATTTTCATATCATCATATATCTTCTAAACCTCAAAATTAATATTCAATTCATAATCTCATCAAGTCGGTAATTCATAAATTCATCAATTCATCAATTCACCATTGAATTCCAGTTCACAACTTAAACTAAAGTCAAAAAAATCTTACTGGAACATATCTGTAATATCTATGCATTGGCATACCTATCAATGTTGATTTAGATCTTAAACATATTTAGTGCATCGAATATACTGATTTCGGAATATTTCTGTAGTCAAACATCATACATCAATCCGAAATCACAGAATCTTAATTCGAGATTCCATATCATATCATCATATTCATATGCACATCATGTTCTTGTTGATCTAATTCAATCGTTTCTTCTATTCATCAATTCTATTTCAGTTCTCCTTTGATCAGCCTATTCATACTTCTCCTCAATACTCGAGTTCTGACCAAGAACCAATTCTTCTTCATTTTCACGGAATACATGCTTCCAATCAACTCAGATATTCAGGTAAACATATACTTCGGAAAGCATAAAACATACTGATTGGGTAAATCACAAAATCAAGTGATTCAATCATCTGAAACTATCACTAATCAGTACTTGGTTATAATCTCATAATCTATCATGCATCGTAACCAAATATTTCCCATATGAACAACATCATGTTCAATTTCATTTCATTGAAGCAATAGTTTCATTCTTCAACTCAATTCACAAATTCTCTTTTCTGACACAGAGGTTAAAATATAACACAGCTTTCAGCTATCATATATCTCTTGCACCTACAACATCAACAGGTGAAAACAACATAAATATGTTACCTGTAAGTCTCATTCTCAGGTGCAATGTTATTCTGATCCTCTGTATACTTCTGCTATTTATTCTTCATTCGAATCTTCTTAGAATCTATGTTTCTTCGAACAGATTCTAGCACATCTACCTAAATTTTCTTTACACTGCTAGGTCGTATATCTTCCTCCACAATGAGTGTAATAATTTCTAATATACTCTGCATTCAGACCCAAACACTTCTGTCTTGGTCCGCTAGAGTTAAAGAATTACTTTCATATCATGCACTTCATATCTATCCTCTTCCTTCTCATAATTTCTTCATCAAAATCCACCAGCTGGTTGCTAGGTTTCGAAGTTGGTATTCAATCAATCTGATCCGATATTCATCTGAATCTTTCCGATATTTAAACAACTGGTCAAGTTCTTCAAGCCAACTGTTACCTACAACATCATCTATTCATTTGCTGACATTCTGTTCTATTCAATCAGCGATACTTCATTCAGCTGAGCAATACCGTTCTGTTCCGTTCAGTCTGACCATACCATTCTGTCAATCTGGGGTGCTTACATCACCCAAAGAACACTATTCTCTTCGATTCTGGGTGCTTACATCACCCGGGGAAAATCTTATAACAAAACAGTATGAAATTCAAAAATTTATAAATCAGTAAATCAGGCAGTTGAATTTTAAAGATAGATCATGCTCACATGCAATTTATCAAATCATTGAATCATCAAATCGAGTAATGCATAATCATGCAACACTAAAAATGCATGTGACTCAATCTACCCCGCTCAGCTTCTATCTCAGTCCAAGAACTTACGCTCTGATACCACCTGTTGTGAGGACCTCGGGTTGCTAATATCTTTTTAGGACAACTAATGATTAATTAAACAATTAATCAAACAATTAAAGAATAATAAATCAAGAGTAGAATTTTTTTTTAAAAAAAAAAATTTGGTCAGGATCGATCCTAGGAACTTCCCGGATCGATCCTGGGACTTTAGAAAAGTTTCTGCCCGGCATCATTTTGTGCCAGGATCGATCCTATGAAATTCCAGGATCGATCCTGGAGCTCTGTTCTGAAAAAAAATAATGTTTCAGAAGAATTCTGGTGCTGTCAAATTCGTGCACCAACAATCTAATTCACCAAAAGCATGCTATAATATCTAGGAACATGCATATAATCATATATAACGACTTGAGCATATAATAATACAATTCTTAAATCAAACAGATAACGTAAAAGACATTAAATCACAAGCTACACCAACGACATAAGTGAGCTTCAAGTCTCAAGTCTTCTACTAGGTTTGATGTACTCTAATACATATTCGTTCAGCTATAAACCCGAGTCCTCACGTGCTAAATCTCGCTCCCAAGCTGTCAATGTCATCTCAGACTAGCTCCTGCCCCACCTGTTGCAATGCACACATACAAAACAAAGCAACAACCGGATAAACTCCGGTGACAAATATTTCCCAGTAAAAGCAAATAAACATGCATAGCAAAGCATATATCAAATTCATGATATAAAAGTAACTACAATGCATGTTTTAAAACAAGGTTCTCTAGTTCATCGTTTGGGATCCCGAGAAGAAGATATCATAACTAACCACCGACTCTCCCGATCGAGGTGGGGCTACTTATCTTGTTTCTCTAGACTTTGAAGCCATTATATATGTAAATCAGATGCTAGGCTAAGTCAACCACCCAGGCCATACATATATAATCCATCAAATCGTCTAATCGAACGTTTTCGTTCATTTCAAAATCAAAGAAGTCTTACAAGATGAATGCAACATATATCAACAAAAAAGCATTCATTAAAATCAAGACTCATTCAACCATTCAAATACAACATATAAAAGCAAATAAGCAAATAAGTATGTGATTTAGGGAACTCGATACAAACCATCTCGAGTTATAATCCCATTCAAAATAGTAGTCCACTCTTACCTTCGTATTTCTTCTGTTTTGAATTCTTCAAATCTGAACTACAATCTCAAAACATTCACATCAAGCTTCGTTCAATTCATTCATTTCAGAATCGAGTCAAAATTATCAACACAGCTTCAATCAAATTCATTTCAAACCTCAAGCAAACTTCCTCAGTTCACAATCCGACCTCTTGAGTTGATTGAGCTCGTAGCACGTGTGAAATGTAAAGATTACCATGTAACAAAATCAGTATACAATCCCAAGATCATTGGCTCAATCGTAGACTATCAGTATGGTTTCAAAACATAACCGAGCATCGTAGCGATTGACAATCGGGAATCGTTACGATATTGAATTCATTTCTAATTTCAACTCCATTCATACGGCTTTTCATATCCGTTCATTATCATTCAACTCTTCATACCAACATCTATAATCATCAACATATCAAAGAACATCTCATCTCGATAATCAGCTATCAAACTGGTCTCAAAACACCAATCGACGGCGTAGCGATTAAAAATCGGTAACCGACGAAATATCAAAACTATTTTCAACTTCAATTATGGCTTCTAATCAACATATCAGCAACATAACATCATATTCCCAGCATATCAGAAGTATACATTCAAGATACATGCTGTGAAAACTCATTGGAATTCATACGACATCAAATAACCGATTCAACATCGATACGAAAATACATAACCATTAAAAATCAATATTCACGCTCAACATCTGATCTGTTCAATATACTGATTTCAAAATCTATCAGAAACCTCACAATACTTACATCGAATCGAAGTCCTCATCACAAGGATTCCAGAACATCTTTTTGAATCGAAATCGGACGATCGGATCAAAAGTTACGGCATTTTGAAAATCGTCGAAGCAACAAAGATGGAGGGATCGGCTCCCCTGTTCTTGGCTCTCAAACTTTTCTGAATGAAATATGAGTGATACACGTATTCATACTGATAATTATAATTAAAATCGGATATGTATTGCTTAATTGCAATTTAGTCCCTCAAGTCTCCATTAATTGCAATTCAGTCCTCGGCCTTCGTTTTAATTCAATTTCAATCCTAAATAATTTAAGAATATTAGAATTTAAATCAAAACTCTAAATATTACCAAATTAAATATTCTCGGATTAAAATTAAATAAATTCGAATTAATCAAATAATCTCGGCATTTTGCATTTTAGCCTTTCAACTTCGATATTTGCAAATCAGTCCCTGATCGAGTTGTATCTTCAAAACTAATCTTATTTAATTCCCAAAACATGGAATTTAACCTTGAATTCCATAAATATTCAAATCGAATATTTATTCTTTTAATTTAAGAATTCCCGTAATTTAATTCTCAAAACCCGTAAAATTCTCAAATTAACATTTTCGGCTCGAAAATTAAATCTATCATTTCCATAACTTCTCAAATCAATATTAGCCCATAATATGGAATTTAATTCTCAAATCTCATAATTAATAATTTAATATTTTCGGCCCTTACAATCTGTCATTGAGTTATAGGAGTAGTTTTTCTTCACATTCTGCATATTTCATAACTAGCACTCGGTTTCAATTTCAAGAATCACTATTAAAGAAAATATTTCGAAATCATGCAAGACATGATATTGATGATCCTTTGGGGTTTAAGTAGGGAAGGTCGAATGCATGAGACCTAAACATGATTATACATAGGATTGATGCAGCAAGCTAATGCAATATAACCATGCTTAATCGTTGTGAGAACTTACTTCTTCACAAACAGGGGAAAGTTGTGGATGTGCAAAGTAGTTTCTTGAAGAATCTGTCATTGAGTTACAGGAGTAGTTTTTTTTCACATTCTGCATATTTCATAACTAGCACTCGGTTTCAATTTCAAGAATCACTATTAAAGAAAATATTTCGAAATCATGCAAGACATGATACCTTGGAGGTAGCACAGTCATTTACTGAAATAGTTTTCTCATCGACATTGGCGGAAACACTTGTCTTGCTCGAGCATTTGTGTTAATGGTTGCGAACCATCTTGAAGTCACGGTAATCACAAAATTTGAGAATTCTTGATGTGAGGGCTTACACATTAGAGATTTGATGCAAACAATAATAACCTTCATAATTTCAGTGTCATTCCAGGGGCCCTTGTAAAAAACCATGCAGCCTCCCTTATCAGCACAAGTGCAACTTCCACCCAAAAACTTTGTCAACTCATTGATTTGTATAAGATCAAAACAACAGATTCAAACTGCAGCGCCTTAACAAGAAATGGGTATTTTATGATATGCAAGTAATTGAATTTCCGGAGAATATTTACCTCGCGTCAATGATCTCGAGCAGCTTGATTCTGGTATTTATTATCCAAAACCTGGTAAGAAGAAACATATCAGCAAATCTAATCTTTATTTTTGTGAAATTTGAGCAAAATGTTTCGGCCTAATATGTTCCTATGAAGCTAATTGTCCACCATGTAATTGGACTAAGAAACTTGTTCCCTATAACTTAGATCCTGATTTAATTAAATCTAATATGAATCAAATCAAAATGACAAAAAACAGATTTGGCAGAAGTTTACTAATAGAAATACATAAATTGGTAATCTGAATAAGCAAAGGGCCAATTCGACAATACAATTATTAGGCCACCAAAGGCATAAGATTTGAGGAAAGCATTTGTATATTCTGATATTCTGCACTTCAAAACTTCTTCTCTCTTTTCTTTCTTTCTTGTTGGCTTGGAAGGGTTACAAGGTTTCAACATTTTATAAAGTAAAAATAGAAACATGTGCGGAAATTAGAATGACGTTGAAAATCACGGTAAAGTACTCACTGTTAGGGGGCTCATTAGCCAATAAGCTTTCAATGTATGCAGCAGAAGCATCCAAACCCTCTAAATCTTCACTATCATTTTCTGAAAGGTCATTTACGTCAAACCCTATAAGCAAAAACAGCAACCGTAATTCCAGTAATAAAAATCCATAAATCTGACAATGCATATCATAATGATATAAAAATGCAAGCGTTATTATTGAAAGAAGCAGATGAGGTTGCACATATTTTTATGAGGCTCCGAGTGTCTCATGTGGATGTGCCTGCAGGTTGCACATATTTTTACGAGGTTAAACTCTCAATCAAAAAAGAAAGAAAAGTTAACGGAAACAACATTCTAAATTTTTTTTAAATTTTTGTAGGAAGCATAAATCTGTCAGCACTTGCACATGACACTCGCATGCTTGGTTTCCTGCAGATTGGAGCAGTTAACATAGAAAAATCACATAAAATTCATTTTATGTCCAAATGGCTTGTAACTTGTGGCAATTCGAAGAAAATGCAATTATATACAAGTTTTATTTGAACTTCAACTTCGAATTATGTCACAACCAATACCAGATTTCAAAAGAACAGTAAGTCATTGCACAAATAAAAAGTAAGATTCTAACACAGACCCGTTTCAGAAAAATGGGTATATCTCTATCAAATTTGTATGAAATGACTTCATCTTAGTACCAAATCGAAGATAATAGAGAGAACTAAAACTTTTATTCACATTGTAACTTTAAAATCTGAAAGCATATAGATCACAAAACACGTTTTTCAGATCACATATGGACTGCATTTTCTGGTATTTTGAAGCACTTGACTGCTTTTTCCTATAGAGAAACAATAGCTCAATTTTACTAAAAGAAATCCACACCTTTGACAGCTAAAATCTTACTCAATCAAGCAAGGGCTGAACAAAAAAAAAATAGTAGCTCAAAAGTTCAAATTTCAGGAAATCACAGAACTAGAATTCCAAGCCATACACATTCTAGCAATATTAGCATAACTCCCTTGTTAATAAATCAAATTACAAGATGTTGGTGTCATTCCGAAGTAAATGCAATGATGTAAAAGTTTTATGCACACCATGTCTATAGATTCTTAATCAATATTACTCAGATGTCACAACAACACACTGCCTGGGACATGAACTCGAGTAACATGTACATGACCAATTTTAGAAAAATTATCATATGCCCATGAATACCCATTCGCCAATATATCATACAAGAGCCATCAGTGACAAGAAATGAAGGAAACGTATCGAAATTTCTTGTATTTTTGCATGAAAATGTTGTCTTTTGCGTGTTCTCTATTTGCATTTTTCTTGTAGTGCAAATAATAAGTATGTACTGCTAGTGTGAAAACTTCTCATACGCACTGGGATAGACAAGAACATAAGACCCATGAGATGACGGATAGGAGAAGGAAAGGGAATGAATGACTGACTTCATCTCAAGCTATTAAAATACAGTTAGGTATTTATTGAAATATACAATTAGATTTTATAAAATTAAGCATCATATAATTTAAGACATAATTAAGATGATAAACTGCACCAAGAAAAAGCAACAAATTAATGACTCATATCATACCGATAATAAGAAAAGTTTTAGTTTGAACTGATGTTATCCTCACCTATTTGATTCAAACCCTTGGTTAACTCTCACAGAAAGACCTGCTTTGTAATGCTTTAATTGACATCATCACAAAAATGTTATGACATGTTTTACACAACCCCAGGTCATCAAAGTGAAAGAAAACTGTCTTCTCACGGATTAGGAGCCAAACTACTGAAAGTGAACCAAAAAGTAACAAGCAAAAGTAAGGTAATCCACCTGATTTATTGGCACTTAACTAATAAAATTCTCGTAGTCTTTGGAGCTGCATGCTTTTTTTTAGAGCCAGAAACTATGAAGATCAAGCAAAAAACAATACAGCTAGCTATTCAAAATGTATAGATGTAAATATGTCAAAAATTATATTTCGTTTCTTCCATTTGTTTATACATAATAAATGTTTGTTTAATTTTTGGTGCAATTCCTACATACATACGTGTATATAGACTTTATTGAATGGCTCTTCTAATTAATTCTAATTTGCATGCCAACAGTACGTACAGTAGTATTACATGAAATCCCAACATACGAAAAACTAATTACGTACATCATGTACTGCAAAAAAAAAAGAAGCTAAAACCAAGTCTGTGAATTATATGGAAAGATGTTTCTTCCACGATCCAGCCTGAGACGTTGAATCACCTATGATCAATCAATAATAATATATAAAACAAACTAAACTAAGTTCATATATACTTCACTAGTTCACTGGATTCTCAATCGATCATCAGGCTTATGTTACGAATCTGAAAAACAATAAAGGTTGGAAAGGAAAAATACCCCAGATTAACAAATAGATATTTGGATGGTGTTTCATAATACAATCATGTAATTAAGTTTTAACAATGCCAAAAATAAAAAAAGAATCCAATTATTGATGATACCTACGTATACAAGCAAAACAACATATAAAAAAAGATGGCGATGAATATAAATGAGGACGAAGCAATTCTATAAGAACTACTCGGAAGCACTGTTGGCAGCGAGCATTCATCCCCATTGAAGTAAACTTTTGTGGGGAACCCATCTCCATGGCTCACATCAATACCATGTATCTGTTTCTTGGTAAAAGATATCACCGATTGTTGAGTAAAGAAAACTGGGGAAAAAAAACTTACAGAAACAACAATTGGGTGCCAGATCCCACAACAGCAGAGACGAAGTCCCCAACTGTATCAACCTCTGAAGGTTGGCTCTATACGTTGCTTCCATGTCGACGCCATTCACACCTTTCTCCTTCGATAGATGAACGAACAGAATCTCCAGAACAAGCCCGAATTTGAGCAAATATTTGAGCACGTCTATTTCATCGTCTGTCCCCTTGAATCCTTTCACCTTCACTGTCTTCAAAGTTCGTTTCGCACATTGGTAACACCTTCAATGCAACATTATATTAATTATAAGTTTCAATATTTTCAAAATCCCACATATATATATATATATATCTATATATATATATATGTATATACCTGAAGCATGTAGCTACAAATGGTGAGAACCCTGACGCTGAAAATTTCTAAAAGCAGATTGTAAAGCATATGCCCATCTCCTTGGTCCGAAACTTTGGATTGAAGCTGGAAATCAATCACTGCCTCGATTCATGCTCCATACATTTTTCGATAACAAGAACCTTCAGTCTCAGTGCGCATCATACATTAGAATCAATTCAAGGAACTAGAAAACAAACCAAACAAACCTGATTTATCATAATAGGTGCTTCAATCCAATGAAAAGCGAAATATCCAATGATGCATATCTCGAATTCTTCAACTAAAAAATTGATCTCGACATTCTCAAAGAATAATTAAATAAAAACAGCCCAGTATCCGATTAATGTCAAAACTCAAAACAGTGCACTAGATATGAAATATGCTCAAGATGAAATAGAACAGATGGCTATACTCATTACGAGTGGTCGTGCATGAGTGCATCTCGGTCCCTGTCTCAAGTGCTGGCTCTAATGGAGCTATGCATCATGATGACCACTTGTCAAATTGGCAACTTAGTGAAACATATGTCCTCTCGAACTTCAATAGAAGATGAAATCAAGAGGCTGCTGATGTGAAACTCCACAGGCAGAGAAGCTCTCCCCACCACCACCAGGGTATCGGCTTTCGAGTCCTTGATCGTATAAGATTCCCTTGAAAACATGACCTCCGATGCTTACAGTTCTCTGGTAAGAAAAATGTTCCTCCGCGTCATCCATTGTACTGACTCTCACGCAGCGGAACACTGCTGGAGAATTAACTTCTAGGGGGAATTGTCCTAAATCATACCCTAAACACAGGCCAAGAAAGCAAAAATCACAACTAATTCTGAATAAATTTTCAACGCTGATTCGTTGAGACCTTTTTGCGCGTCAGTATTACATTTACTTGGTAATAGTAAAGAGGAAAAGGAAAAGGAAAACTTAAAACAAGTGGTTGATGAAGTATGGAGATCGCTGATTCGTTGAGACCTTTTTCCACAACAATCATCATTTCAATTTATCTACATATAATTTTATCCTTTTCCAAATATAACGTTTTGTCCACTAGTCTAAAATGAAATAAAGTAACCAAGGATCACTTTTTTAGTTGCAAGGGTGAGACTCTAAAACACATCAAATAGTGAGTTAAGAGTTTTCTTTATGTGAATTGTTAGTTGGATAAATCTATTCTCCACCCTCATGCATTATGTTATATTATATTATATTATATAAGGAACTAGTGTACGTATATTTACAAAACATTTTAGATGAAATTAAGTAGAATGTTGGAACAAAAATTGACCAACATTTTCTTGCCACTTAGAAGAGAGTTGTCGTATATAGGAGGGAGAATGCGGGAGGCTTGTTGTGTTCCCCACATTGCGGTTGTCCCAACACCAATCATTTTGAACCAGTGCCAAGAAATAGGTGCCAAGATTCAGTGCCACCACATGGCAGACCCTCTAAGTCAATAAGAAGTTTTGACATTTCGATGCCTCTGATAAGTTGTTTTATTCATCACTATTAATTTTTATTTAGATGTGTTTCGTCAGCTTGCTTCTTGTATGTGCCAGAACATCATTGGGTGGCTCTTACTCTCGGAATTTCCTCTGACAGACCCCAGAAGCAGAGTTGGACGTCATGATAAAAACTGGCACTGACTCAAGACTCACCAAAACATAATAGATCTTAAAGCCAAATGGAAATCCACACACCCACATGCCACAACCCAACCAGAAAATAAGAAATCAACTCAATCACACAAAAAAAAACTCAATCTCGTAAAGGTCAGTAGATTCGGCGGCTAGTACTCATAATCAGCATACTACAAATACTAGAATAATAATACCGAAACAATGAAATAAACCTTCGTCAGCATCATTTCATAAAGCTAAAACAAAGAGTTAGAAAAAAAAGGAAACCGGTCCCTGACCTTAAAGCGTTCTGTGATGCTCAGAAGCCCAAAAACTCTGCTTTGAAGCCGGATAGATAGCTAGGGTTCAGCTTCAGCCTCCTCCGTCTCTCTTTATGTCGAGGAGTTTTATTCACTTTCTGGATCGGCCTGCAGAAACTTCGTGGTGACAGAAGAAAAAAAGTTAAGAATTCAACAAAGGAAGATGCTCCGAAGGAGGAAAGCGCCACCACCGGAGAGAAGAAAAAAAAGCGGATGAAGAAGATGTGGAAGAAGAGGTTAGGCCAAATTTGGGGCTTAGGTCATATTGTTAGGATCCCGATTGTTTAACCGGGGAAATAATTATTATTTAATTTTTTTAAAAAAAATAACCTTAATTAAAAGACATCATTTTTATACAACAATTTTTTAAAATGTTGTCTTTTATTCGAAAAAACAATCTCATTAACAACAGTATATAAAAAATGTTGTCGATCGTAAAAAAAATTGTTGTCGTAGCTAAAAAAAAAGTTTAAAGACAACAATTTTTTAAAAAATGTTGTCTTTCAGAATAAAAACGCTTAACAACAACATTTTTTAATAAAAATGTTGTCAAAAGTTAGAAGACAACATTTTTGCCTTAAAAATGTTGTCTATTTACTGTTGTGGATTGAGGATTTTCTTGTAGTGTATCAAAACCATGCTGAATAAAAATCAAAACAATGCTGAATAAAAGAACTAAGCTAGGTGGTAGCCTAATCTATGATTTCTTCATTCTCCGCTGCTTCCACGGGGCCCTCAATCTCTACTCCCTCCGGATTCTCTTCTAGTTCTTCCTCTGGATCTTCTTCTGGATCTTCCTCTGGATCCTCTTCCGGGTCGTCTACTTGCAGCTGGTTAACCGCATTGAGCAGTATGGCATTCTGAGTATTCAAGTTTGCCACCGCGTTCTGTAGTTGCTGGACTTGAACCTCTAGTTGTTGGATGCAAATTCGCATTTGTTGACGAACCAAAACCTGCTCGGCATCGAACTGCTGCCTCTTGCACTTCTTATGATCCGCCTGTTTGGTCAAGTGGCTCACAACACCAGAGAGTTTGGATATGGTGTCATGAGATGCCTCCATACTTTCTTTCATTTTCTTGTGCTCCACTACAAACTCCTCCATTTTTTCTTTCGTCTTTTCATGCTCCATCTCAGACTTGATAACTTGGTTGCGCAGAGCCTCCTCTCGGAAATGATTGACGTCAATGTCATCTCGGAGGTAGATGTTATCACGCCTCACTTGTTCCAAATCGTGGAAGAATTTGTTGGCCTTTTTCTCCCAATCCTTCTGCTCACGCCTAGCGTCCGCTAATTTAGCATAAAGTCGGGTGATCTTTAGCTTCTGATTATCAATGACGAGTTGTCTCATGCGAAAGATGGCATGGGCACGAGTACGAGGAAAACTTGGTGCTATTTCCTGAAAGGTACAAATGGAAAGGCTTAGGATACAGAATAAAATATCAGACGTAGGAAAATTATTATTTCGTGGACAGTTACTCATGATAGGGGATTTTTCGGAAAATTTTTCCAAAAATAGAAAATTTTGAGATTCTCCTAGGATTGAAACTACTGATCAAAACAAGTATGAGACAATCGACGGAATCGAATTTTGAGTTTTCTACGAAAAGTTATAAGCAAAATAAACATTTCCAAAAATAGCAAAAACGTGAATTCGAGGGCTCAAACGGCCGAATTTGGGTTAAAAGCATCACTGATCATACAAAAATGAGTTTGACTCAGAGGGTCGTTTCAGGTCAGGATACGCTGGGCTTGGGTCGAAATTTGACAACGTCAAATTTTTCGATACGGAATCCCATCCGGATTTATGAACCTGGCTCTGATACCACTTAAATGTCATGCCCCGAGACCGAGACGTGTGTTAGCTATGTTTCATATGCATATTTTTACTGTTAGTTTTGCATGCATTCATATGTTTTTGTGGTTGTTTTAGTTAGTTTTAGCATCTTTAATTCATTTATTTGCATAATACTCCTTTTGGTCGGTTTTGAAGGAAAACTTGGCATTATTTAGATTTTTGGACAGAAGGTTGCTCGCTCGAGCGAGAGGCAATGCCCGCTCGAGCGAGCTCAAGGTTGAAAGTTTGTTCCAGAAGGTTGCTAGCTCGAGCGAGAGGCTAAGCCCGCTCGAGCGAGCTAGACGGGGCAAAAAGGATTCCGAGACAGAAGATGGCTCGCTCGAGCGAGAGGCTATCGCTCGAGCGAGCCAGGTTGGAAAATTTATCTCCCGGACAGAGAACTGCTCGCTCGAACGAGACCCTATGCTTGCTCGAGCGAGAATCGCGCACAGAGTTTTTAAAAACGAAAAGTCTTACTCGGGAAGGATACCAACTTTTGAAGACCCTTGTGCATATAAATATGATTCTTATCAGCAGAATAAGGGTTACACATCAGATTTGAAGGCAAGAGGCGGCTATCACCATCAACTCAATTCTTCTTCTTCTTTTATTTTATTTTTGGATTTGATTATTGATGTTTAGAGTAAAAAAAACTTTTGTTCTTAAATTATGTTGAACGTTGAGTAGTTTCTTTCTTTCGATCAAGGCCACGTGATTGGGCCAGACAGTTCATTTAAAAACTTGATTTGTTTATTTGAGATTTTCAGACTTGATTGAGTTTATTGATTATCAAATTTATCTTTGTCTTACAAATTTCCTGGTCAGTTGTTTGTTTGATCGTTAATTGATTCCAAGTCGACAGAGGAGGTATCGAATTCGATCACTTTGATTTTTAACATAGTGTAAAACTGACTAGAAATAGAATTCGGTTTTAGTATGCGATTTAGGTGTTTACTGAATTTTCATAGTGATTTATGCATTTAAATTTGATTAGAATTACGAAAAATTAGTTCATCAATATTTGAATATGCTTGATTGTTCTAGAAATAGTCCTTCAAACAAATTAGAAAAATTCTCGTGAATTAAGATTAAGTCTGATATCTTAGATCAACTGCTTGTTGCATGAATTGTCTGGTACCTACGTGACCCTTGATCGAACTTTTCCAAAATTTTAAGTAATCCAAAGTTTTCCAGCTGCGTTTTAATTAAATTGATTTTTATTGCAATTTTAATATTTAGTCTAAAATCTGAAATTTTTAATTTTTTTAATTAGTCTAGATTAAGTAAAAATAAATATATTTTGGTAATCATACTTTTACAGTCCCTGTGGTTTCGACATCCGGACTTTTGTCCACTTTAATATAATTTGACCTGGTTCGCTTTCCAGTAGAATTTATTCATACCAAAATAACCGGTCAAGTTTTTGGTGCCGTTGCTGGGGATTGTCTTTGATATCAGAATTTTTATTTCGCTTGAGTTTAGACCTTATTTATTTTCTAAATTTCTGAATAGAATTTCTTGGTGGCTTTCAGGTACCTTCTGTTGTGCATGCATAGCATTCGATCTAGGAAATTATTACCACTTGATTTGGAGATCGAACGCACGCTTAGCAGAATTCGAAAAGCCAAGAAAGCTATCAATCTTGAACTAGAGTCAGAATCTGAATCTGAAGTAGAGATGGCAGACAACCGCACTGTTTGGGATATCATCCGTCCGCCAACTGAAGGATATGGATCTAGCATAGTTCGCCCCGCTTTTGAGGCGAACACTTTTGAGCTGAAACCCTCTACTATTCAGCTAATTCAACTACAAGCTAGATTTGGGGGTACATCTGTGGAAGACCCATACGCTCATCTGGAGCGTTTTCTGTCGATTTGCGACACGTTCAAGGTGAATGGGGTAACATCTGATGCAGTGCGACTGCGGTTATTCCCATTCTCTCTCCAAGGAGAAGCTGCTGAATGGATAGATGATCTGCCTGCTGGTTCTATCACTACCTGAAACCAACTTGTTCAGACCTTTCTGAATAAGTATTTTCCCCCTACAAAGATGGCTAAACTGTTCTCCGATATCATCTCATTCAGGCAGAAGGAAGCTGAATCTTTACATGCTGCTTGGACCCGATTCAAAAAGATGTTGAGGATGTGTCCTCAACATAATATTACTCAGAGCTAGTAGACTCAGACTTTCTACAATGGGGCTGATCAATCTGTCCGATCCATGTTGGATGTCGCTGCTAACGGAAGCCTATTCAGGAAGACACCAGGAGAGGCATGGGAAATCATTGGAAATATGGCTGAAAGCAACATTGGATGGCCAGATGCTAAAAAGGAGAGAAAAGCTGGAATTCTAGAAGTCGACGCACTAACATCACTGAATGCCAAGATTGATGCTCTTACTCATCAGATGGCAGCTATGCAGACATCTTCAGCCAGCCAAGTGCAAGTTCAACAGCCTGACGAACAGCAAGTATTTGAATTTGATGCTGCGAACTTTATGGGGAATCAAGGGAGACAGCAGTACAATCCATACAGCAACACTTACAATCCTGGCTGGAAGAACCATCCAAACTTATCTTGGAAAGCTGAAGATCCTACAGCTAATACATCGAAGCCAGTCGAGAAGAAGCCTTCCTTTGAAGAAATTATGATGAAATATGTAGCTGGTACTAAGATCCGTCTACAGAATCAGGAGGCAATGTTGCAGAAGTTAGAGACACAGATGAGCCAGATAGCAACACAGTTGTCTACTCGGCCAGCAGGATCGTTGTCTAGCAATACTGAGCGGAATCCCAAGAATGTCAATGCTATTCTGGCGGTGACTAGATCGCAAGCAGACATTGTAGAGAAGAATACTGAGGATGAAGAAGCAAGTGAGCTAATCAAGGAAAAAGAGCTGGAGGAAGCATCAAATCCGTCAGACTCGACGCCTATGGGAAAGAAAGGTAAGTCCTCTCACCCAGCTATTAATGAAAATATTGACTTGAGTAAACTTCCTTTCCCCCAAAGAGCAAAGCAACTGCAATTGGATAATCAATTTGCAAAATTCTTAGAGATTTTCAAAAAGCTTCATATTAATATTCCCTTTGCAGACGCTTTAGCTCAAATGCCCAGTTATGCAAAATTTTTGAAAGAAATTTTGACTAACAAAAGAAAACTTGTGGATTTTGAAACTGTGAAGTTGTCGGAGGAATGTTCTGCTATTTTACAAAATAAACTCCCTCCAAAACTTAAGGATCCCGGTAGCTTTTCAATTCCATGCACTATTGGAAAATTATTTTTTAATAAGGCTTTATGTGATCTAGGTGCAAGTATAAATCTTATGCCTTATTCATGTTTTGAAAAGCTAGGAATTGGTGAAGTTAAGCCAACTACTATCTCCCTACAATTAGCTGATAGATCTATAAAATATCCAAGGGGGATTGTAGAGGATGTGTTAGTGAAGGTTGATAAGTTTATATTTCCAGTGGATTTTGTTGTGCTTGATATGGAAGAGGATCGTGAGATACCTCTTATTTTGGGTAGACCATTTTTAGCCACTGGAAAGGCATTGATTGATGTGCATAAGGGAGAGTTGATATTGCGTATGAATGATGAGAAAGTAATTTTTAATGTTTTTCATGGCATTCGATATCCTGCAGACAATTCAGATTGTTTCAGAATTGATGTTACTGATGATTTGGTTGAGTGTTCTCTGCAGGAGCAGTTGTCGGTGGATCCACTAGAAATATGTCTGACGGGTACACCTGATGAAGAGCATGCTAGTGAGGAAGTTCATGAAGTAGCACGGTATTTGGATTGGAGTCTACCCTTCCACAGACTCATCAATACCAAGATGGGGGAGCTCAACCATACTCCAAAACCGCTGAATCCATCCACCGAGGAGCCCCCTAATCTTGATCTTAAACCACTGCCTTCTCACTTAAAATATTTGTATTTATTAAAGAACGATAAAATGCCAGTAATTTGTTCATCTTCTTTGACAGGTTGCGAGGAGGAAAAGCTGTTGCGTGTGATTCGAGAGCACATAAGAGCCATAGGATGGAGCTTGGACGATATCAAGGGGATTAGTCCAACCATGTGAATGCACAAAATCTTGATGGAGGCAGAGCACAAGACATCGACTCAACCACAGAGGCGACTCAACCCAGCGATGCAAGAGGTAGTGAAAAAAGAGGTAATCAAGCTCCTTGATGCAGGTATTATCTACCCTATATCTGATAGTGAATGGGTGAGTCCAATTCAAGTAGTGCCTAAAAAGGGAGGGATGACTGTAATTGAAAATGCCAACAATGAATTAATTCCTACTAGAACTGTTACGGGGTGGCGGGTTTGTATTGATCATAGGAAATTGAATGATGCCACCCGTAAGGATCAGTTCCCCCTTCCCTTTATTGATCAGATGGTTGAGAGACTTGCAGGGCATGCGTTTTATTGTTTTTTGGACGGTTATTCCGGATATATGAAAATTCCTATAGCACCTGAGGACCAACACAAAACCACTTTTACTTGTCCTTATGGTACTTTTGCATATAAACAGATGCCTTTTGGGTTGTGTAATGCCCCTGCCACTTTTCAGCGATGTATGATGGCTATTTTTCATGATATGGTTGAAAAGTTTATAGAAGTGTTTATGGATGATTTCTCTATGATTAGATTGTCATTTGATGCATGTTTGCTTAATTTGAAAAAAGTGTTACAGAGATGTGAGGAAAGCAATCTAGTATTAAATTGGGAAAAATGTCACTTCATGGTAAAAGAGGGCATTGTTTTAGGACATAAAGTGTCTGAGGTAGGTGTGGAGGTGGACAGAGCAAAACTTGAAGTAATTGAAAAACTTCCACCTCCCGCGAATTTGAAAGGAATTCGAAGCTTTCTTGGGCACGCGGGTTTCTATAGGAGATTTATTAAGGATTTTTTTTCTATTGCTAAACCCCTTACTAATCTGTTGATCAAAGAGGTGCCGTTTAATTTTTCTGCTGAGTGCTTGCAGGCTTTCCAGATTTTGAAGCAAAAATTAACAACTGCACCAGTGATAGTAGCACCTGACTGGAATTTGTCGTTTGAGTTGATGTGTGACGCCAGTGACACTGCATTGGGAGCCGTGCTTGGACAAAAGAGGGACAAAACACTTCATGTGATTTACTACGCCAGTATCACCCTGTCAGCCGCCCAACTTAATTATGCAACTACTGAAAAAGAGCTTCTCGCAGTCGTGTTCGCCTTGGATAAATTCAGATATTATTTATTGGGAAGCAAAGTCATAGTTCACACGGATCACTCGGCATTGAAGTATTTGATGAGCAAAAAGGATGCTAAACCCAGGTTAATTCGTTGGGTTTTATTGTTGCAAGAATTTGATTTGAAAATTGTTGACAGGAAAGGCGCGGAGAATCAAGTTGCAGACCACCTTTCACGCTTGGAAAATCAAGGAGTTGAAGCGCAAATAATTCATGATGATTTTCCAGATGAGCAGTTGTTTGAGGTAACGAAACTACCTTGGTATGCAGACATAGTAAATTACCTCTCAAGTAAGTTTCTTCCCTCACATTTAACTTATCAACAGAAAAAGAAATTTTTCGCTGATTTGAAATATTTTTTGTGGGAAGATCCTTTTTTGTTTAAGATATGTGCAGATGGCATAATTCGTAGGTGTATTCCAGCGGAGGAGGTAAGCCCTATACTCTCACACTGTCACATAGGTCCGACTGGAAGTCACTTCGGCGCGGGACGTACCGCCGCTAAAGTACTTTAGTCGGGATTTTATTGGCCTTCATTATTTAAGGATGCATATACCTATGTGCTTGCTTGTGATGCTTGTCAGAAAGTGGGTAATATTTCTAGGAGACACGAGATGCCCCTTAATAATATTCTTGTTTGTGAAGTTTTTGATGTATGGGATATAGATTTCATGGGACCGTTTCCTGTGTCTGAAGGGAACAAGTATATTTTGGTTGCGGTCGATTATGTGTCTAAATGGGTTGAAGCACTGGCTTGTAGGACGAATGACTCTAGGGTGGTTATAAAATTTTTGAAAAAATTCATATTTTCTAGATATGGAATCCCTAGAGCCATAATTAGTGATGGAGGAACCCACTTTTGTAACCAACAATTTGATAAGCTTTTGACAAAGTATGGGGTCACTCACAAGGTGGCAACACCTTATCACCCCCAGACTAGTGGGCAAGTTGAGATTTCTAATAGGGAGTTGAAAAGAATTTTGGAAAAGACTGTGAATTCCAACAGGAAAGAGTGGTCGAATAAATTAGATGATGCATTATGGGCCTATCGAACTGCTTTTAAAACACCTATAGGAACTTCTCCCTTTAGGTTGTTATATGGCAAAGCATGTCATCTTCCTGTTGAACTTGAGCATAAAGCACTATGGGCTACTAAATTTCTAAATTTTGATGTGCAGGCTACAGGTGAAGAACGTTTGCTACAATTGAATGAACTTGACGAGCTTAGGTTGGATGCTTATGAGAATGCCAGAATTTACAAAAAAAAAAAAACTAAGAAATGGCATGATAAGCGCATTGTCTCACGTGAATTAGAGGTAGGCCAAACTGTTTTATTATATAACTCACGTTTGAAGCTCATGCCAGGAAAGCTACGGTCGAGATGGTCAGGACCGTTTACTATCAAGCAAGTGATGCCGTATGGTACTATGGAAATTCATAGTCCTACAACAGGAGCTTTCAAAGTTAATGGGCATAGGATAAAAATTTATCAACGTGGTATAGTGGATCCGACACAAACCACCATCGACTTGCATGACCCGACAAATTAAAAAGGGAGGTACAGTCGGGCTATAGATTATAAATTTAGCGCTGTCTGGGAGGCAACCCAGTGTTCTTTTTTCTTTCTTGGTTTTATTTATTTCTTTTTAATTAATTATTGAAGTTTTTGTGTTTCTTTTCGAATTTTTTTTGAAAAAAAAAAATAGTTTTTATTTTTCTCGCTCGAGCGAGATCTCTTTCTCGCTCGAGCGAGAAGATTTCTGACCTCGACATCATTTTGGGCTCGCTCGAGCGAGCGGCGCGTTTACAGAATATAGTCGGGACCCCCTTTCTTCTCCCCTCATTTTTTCTTCTCTCAAATTCTTAGAACCCTAAATCCCCAAATCGCATCTAATTAGATCTCACCAATTTGCAGGTTAAATTCTCCGCTTTTGTTCGCTCCTCCACTCCAGTTATACTCAATCCATTCCCCTCACATTCGTCCGGCTCTCTCTAGGCCGAATTCCTTCGCGCCGTCTCTCCTCCACTCCTGGTATAATCCAAGCTTCTATACAGTCCAAAATCTCTCGCCGGAATTTGCTCAGATTAATTTCAATTCAATGGGTCCTAAAAGAGCACGATTGGATGGAGCCTCTACATCTCAGCGAGCTCCGGCATCTTCATCTTCCTCGGGCATCATCGGAAAATTTGTTAATGCCGCTGCAAAAGAAAGGTACGACCGAGCTAAATTGAATCGCACCCCTATTCCTGAGAGGGGTGTCGAATTAACTCATAGGGATAGTGGTGTTGCGATTGATATAATGAATAGGAATTGGGAATTTTTCTGCCAACAACCAAAGGCGGCGGTTGTGCCTTTAGTTCGAGAGTTTTATGCTAATGCTGCTGAAAGAGAGGATGGTAAAGTATTTGTTAGAGGGAAAATAATTTCTTTTGATGAACATGCTTTGAATGCTTTACTTCAAACTCCTGCGGTTGATGATAGTTTTTATCAGAATTTGAAAGTCGACCCCGACTATACCGAAATTCTGGAGCAATTGTGCTATGAAGGGGCGGCTTGGCATGACTCGGTTGCATTTTTACATTTTCCTGAAAAATATATGTTATTGGACTCATCCACCTGGTTCGCATTTGCTGCTAAACGTCTAATTCCTATATCTCACACGAGCAGTGTGAACATGGCAACTGCCATTCTATTATATGCTTTGAGTTTGGATTGCCCGATCAATGTCGGTAGGCTTATTCATAGTGAGATTCGTCGCTGCATCTATACACCATCTCCTCTGGGTCTTTTCTTTCCTAGCATTATTTCAGAGTTATGCATTCAAGCTGGGGTCCAGGTTCGAGCTGACAAGGAATGGCTGCAGCCACGACAGACCATTGATGCTGCACTTGTTGCAAAGAAGAAAGCAAAGAGGAAGAAGGACTTTCCTCGGGTAGGACGCGCAAGTTCTAGTTCTGCTCCGGCACCTCCTCCACGACATCCCCGTCGTAGGCCATTTCCTGAGGCCATTCATGAGCTCACTGCTTTTGCTCATGTTCAGAATGATTTTATGGCAGCTGCGACCGCGAATTTCCAAAGGATAGATGCTCTTCTCTCTGGCCTTACCACACAAATGAGGCTCGACACCTCATTTATTCCTGATGCTGTGCCATTCCCGCCTCCATTTCATTTTCAGTACGCTGCTCCAAACCCATCATATCAGGAGCCACCATTCCAGCACCAGCCTGCACCACAGGATGCTTCTGTTCCACAGCCTCCTTCAGAATATGAGGAGGATCCCGATGCTTTTGCACCGCAGTAGACCAGGGGAGTTCCTTTTTATGTTTTGTGCATTATGTTTTCAGTGTTGTCCTTTGCATTTGTTGTGTGTTTGTCAGCGTTTCTGAAGCATTGAAGGCAATGCTTTAGATTAGTATGGGGGGGTGTTTAGTTATAATGTTTCGTGTTCATTTTGTTTGCATTCATTTTTGTTTCGTCAGTTGCATATAGTTCGTTTACATAACATATCATTTCGTTACTGGTGTGTTGAGTCAAGAACGAATTGGATAGCATGGCCAATGATGAGATTGTTTTTGCTCTGTTTTGAAACCGTAATCCATGTCCATCTGCCTGTCTGACCACTGCGAACTGGTGAAACCAATTAGATGAATGATCTCTGATTTACTCGATGATTTGTACTAGAATATGAGTTTGAAAAATGCAAACCAAGAGATGATTGAGGCGTCGTTGTGATTTTTGGGCCTAATTTTCTTTGAATTCATTATCTCTAGTGCCATCTTGAGCCTTCACTTATATGAGTACGTGAGATACATTTTTTTAAATTGTTGATAATCATCGTTCACTGTTGATGATCGGTTGTTTCTGCACTGATTGAATTTGTATGAGTTGATGGTGAATTGAAACGTATCTAGAACTAGTTCGAACACTCTTCGAGGCGCAATACGGGCAAAACTGTGATTAGGGATGATTTAGGCAATTTTTCTGTGAATCGTTTGAGCTTTTCAAGCTACCCATTGATACATTCTATCCCTAGTACCTTATTTGAGCTTTACTGAAATCGAATGGCACGCGTGAAAACGTGTGGTAAACCCCCATTCGTCATCTTTTTACGGACCTACATTCACTACCAACTACTAGCTTAAACAGTAATTCCCACCTTAAAAGGAGTAAAATTGCATGTGTAAATGATATGTCCTCCTGCGTCTGAATTTGAAGAGTGGAATAGTGTGAAAAAAAAAAGGTAGATTGGATTAGAAAGGAAATTTGAAAATATGTGAATCAATGGTTGGATGAGGTGATTTGGAATGAAACAAGAAAAAGGAGGTGAATAATAATGGTGTAGTCATAATTTACTCCTTGCTTTGAACTGTTATCCTTCATTTGTAGCCATAAGCCAGACCTAACGTTACAAGCTTATTAAGTCTTCTTGACCGAGTCACAGTTGCCCAATATACTAGTGGAGAAGAGTTGTAAGAATTTAGCATATGGTCTGTTATAGACACTATTGATAAGTATGAATTTTTAGTCAATACATGCACACACTATTTATTTTTGTCTTAACTTGATTGTGAGTGTGGCGATGCCAGCTGTTTGATTCCTTGGTTACCTGTAAAAGTCCTCATGAGATACGAATGTGTGGATGAGATTTATATGAAGGTACTTTGAAACATGAGTTGAAGAGATTATAAGTTTATGCGGTGATCCAGTTTATTTATAAACTTTTACATGTTAGTAGGTTTGATGTGATTGGATTGGATTTGAGTTGTTTTTGAAAAAAAAAAAAATTATTGCTGAGGCCATTGCTCCATAGTATTTCTTGATTCTTGATTGTGTGTTTGTTTAGTCTTGCTTGAGGGCGAGCAAGGTTTAAGTATGAGAGAGTTGTTAGCTATGTTTCATATGCATATTTTTACTGTTAGTTTTGCATGCATTCATATGTTTTTGTGGTTGTTTTAGTTAGTTTTAGCATCTTTAATTCATTTATTTGCATAATACTCCTTTTGGTCTGTTTTGAAGGAAAACTTGGCATTATTTAGATTTTTGGACAGAAGGTTGCCCGCTCGAGCGAGCTCAAGGTTGCAAGTTTGTTCCAGAAGGTTGCTCGCTCGAGCGAGAGGCTAAGCCCGCTCGAGCGAGCTAGACGGGGCAAAAAGGATTCCGAGACAGAAGATGGCTCGCTCGAGCGAGAGGCTATGCCCGCTCGAGCGAGCCAGGTTGGAAAATTTATCTCCCGGACAGAGAACTGCTCGCTCGAGCGAGACCCTATGCTCGCTCGAGCGAGAATCGCGCACAGAGTTTTTAAAAATGAAAAGTCTTACTCGGGAAGGATACCAACTTTTGAAGACCCTTGGCCATATAAATATGATTCTTATCAGCAGAATAAGGGTTACACATCAGATTTGAAGGCAAGAGGCGGCTATCACCATCAACTCGATTCTTCTTATTCTTTTATTTTATTTTTGGATTTGATTATTGATGTTTAGAGTAAAAAAAACTTTTGTTCTTAAATTATGTTGAACGTTGAGTAGTTTCTTTCTTTCGATCAAGGCCACATGATTGGGCCGGACAGTTCATGTAAAAACTTGATTTGTTTATTTGAGATTTTCAGACTTGATTGAGTTTATTGATTATCAAATTTATCTTTGTCTTACAAATTTCCTGGCCAGTTGTTTGTTTGCTCGTTAATTGATTCCAAGTCGACAGAGGAGGTATCGAATTCGATCACTTTGATTTTCAACATAGTGTAAAACTGACTAAAAATAGAATTCGGTTTCAGTATGCGGTTTAGGTGTTTACTGAATTTTCACAGTGATTTATGCATTCAAATTTGATTAGAATTACGAAAAATTAGTTCATCAATATTTGAATAGGTTTGATTGTTCTAGAAATAGTCCTTCGAACAAATTAGAAAAATTCTCGTGAATTAAGATTAAGTCTGATATCTTAGATCAGCTGCTTGTTGCATGAATTATCTGGTACCTACGTGACCCTTGGTCGAACTTTTTCAAAATTTTAAGTAATCCAAAGTTTTCCAGCTGCGTTTTAATTAAATTGATTTTTATTGCAATTTTAATATTTAGTCTAAAATCTGAAATTTTTAATTTTTTTAATTAGTCTAGATTAAGTAGAAATAAATATATTTTGGTAATCATACTTTTACAGTCCCTATGGGTTCGACATCCGAACTTTTGTCCACTTTAATATAATTTGACCTGGTTCGCTTGCCAGTAGAATTTATTCATACCGAAATAGTCGGTCAACGTGCCACCGGCGTTATTTCAAATTCTCAAAAATTATAAAACAACCAGCCTCGTAGTACAGTATAAACCAAACCAGTCTATTATCATAAATAAACTCCAAAACGTCGTCTTTACAACTCGATAAATCCAAAATAACAAAACACTGCGGAAGCGTCTAAAAACTTAATAAAAAAATATTAATGCGAAAATCCCAATAATAAAAATAGCGAAATTTAGTCTTATTGATCATCTATCACCATCCCCAAAACATATCTTGTTCACGAACTTCTACATCATCATCTTCATCATCTGGGAGGGAAAAGTAAGGGGTGAGTGTTTTGGGAAACACTCAGCAAGTGGGGGCCGATTGATCATATCAAATATATACATTTATATATATATTTATTTCAAAAACTCATAGCATAATTCAAAGCGTAAACATTTCATATCATGTTTTAACATAGCATAGCATGAACATCATCATAATATAATTGACATGACATAACATAGCATAACATAACTTTGGCCAGACACTGAAATTCCTCTCATTATTCGTGGCTAACTGATCAGTCCACTATATGTAATCCATCTAAGGGGTGAGGTCATAGAACGGTTATTATACCCACCGTATCAGGGCCATAACATAACATGGTTCGAAAATTCCCTTTCCACTCCTAATTCGATTCATAACAGTGTCAAAACATATTTTCAGCAAAACATCATCATGAACAATATTAAATAACAAAATTCCAACGATTAGTATGAGCGATCGAATTTTTAAATCATACATTATAATTTTAAAACATAAGCCCACTTACAGAAATTATTGGCGAGATCAAATACTACAAATACGAGAAGCTTTGACCGAAAATTCTAAAAGCAAAAAACTCAAAATTCCCACTTTGCTTCTTCAAGAATTTGGCCGATTTCTTAGATTTTTCTTCCATGAAAATGGAGCAGACTATTGGACCGAATTTCTTTGGGCAAAAATCTTATCAATTCCTAGACAAAACCCACGTGTGAGTGGAAGGGAAATTGACTAAAACTTTGGATCCATTTGCCATTTGCCTCTGAAAAGTCTTAAGAATTAAATTGACACACCTTTTAAAATGGATGACTAACTTTGGTCTGACAACACGAACTATTTCCTTCTCCTATATCCTAAGCTGAGACCTTCGAAAACAAGGAAAGGAACAGGCAGAAACAATGAGCCTCAAATTATTCATCCAACTTTTCAAAACTAGGCAGAGAAATAAAATCACCTTAGCGACTTGAGATTACTCCACCGAGAATAAATCTCTCAACCGACGACGAAGAGAACACCGTGAGATTTCAGCAGCTTTGGTTCGAAAAAATCAGCAGCTATGGTATTCGAGTTTTTGAGCGGCCATGGTTCGAAAACTCCAGTAGCTTGGTTCGAAATATTGAGGGGGCGAGGGAAGGATTTTAATGGATCAAAACTCAGAAGAATTCAAAAGAAGTTGGTGACTGAATGGGGCAATTGCTTGCTCTTAAAAAGAGAAAAATATCGGCTTTGATCTCACGCATAATGGAAGGAAAATTTGCAGCTTATACTCCTTGATTTAATTTCTGAAATTATATTGATTGTGTCCAAATTTCAGCCATTATCTCGTAATCACAAAAAGGAAAGATTTTTTATTTCCATGCTGAGAGTTTATTCCTTAATGAATAAACTTGGAGATCAAGTTTCGGATTTCACATATTTCATATCCATTTTTTTAATATTGAACACAAAAATGATCACTACATATTAATCAGTATATATGAGACTTGACTCGTAAAAATATTAATTTTTATATCGAAATTATTATTTTTCATTCTAAATGTGAATCTCGATGTTTTTTCACAGATAAATATCCATGAAACCATCTAACAAAAACATACTCTATTTATTAATTTATGTTTATGTAAATGTAATGATAATCGTGCAATATATAACCATATATATATATATATATAAATAATATACATATATATATATATATATAAGTTTTAAGCTGCATAACTCGTCTTCGACCACTAAAACTCGGTATCGGATTTTAGTGGATTTTTTTTCGCATCACTAAAATACGATTTAATGGTCGGGATGAGTTGGACATCATTAGTTGGGCAACTGAAAATTTCTATATATATATATATATATTCATTTCAAATCCTACCCCCAAATCCAGTTCCAAATCAGTATCTTCCTATCAATTACTTCACTACAGCCAACTACAATTAGACTTTCTAAGTGATGACATGCAGAGTTGTACTTGTGTATAAGGGGGCGTGAGGCAAAAAGTAAAATAATATGTCCTGTTGTTGCGATAAATAACCGTAAATTCATGATCAGTTCACAAATAATAAATATAATAAACAATATATAAATATATCATAAACAGTGTATTACATATAACAAGTCAACAAGTATTTTAAAAAGCTACATATCTATCGTCTAACTATTTTAGAGGCGATAATATTTTTTACATCTGTGTAATCTAGTTGTCAGACTATTTCTTTGTAAATATACAACATAACTAGCTCATTAAATCTATTATATTATTTTGTTTTTTTATTTCTTATCTTTTGTAAGGCCCGGGATTATTTGAATTAATCCGAAAATAATTGAATTTTAATCCGAGTATATTTAATTTGGGAATATTTAGAGTTTTGATTTAAATTCTAATATTCTTAAATTATTTAGGATTGAAATTGAATTAAAAAGATTTGTCTAGGACCGATTTGCAAATAATGAAGACTTGAAGGGCCAAAGTGCAAATAATGGAAAATTTGCATGTACACTTGGCTTTCAATGTATATTTGAACGTGTTATGTCTTTTATCATTATCATTCTCCCATAATTTTCAGAAACCATCGCAAACCCCATTTTCAAGTTCCTTTGTAATCTTCTAAATTCAATAACTTTTGCTCCGGTTGTCCGAATTCAATTCCGAAAAGAGTTTCGGACTCCTTGCAAGAAGGGCTATCATTTGATGTAAGTATTGATGAGATTTATTGTGTTTCAAAATTGGGTGATGGGGGAGAAATCAGATTTGAGAATGATTATGTGTTCTTGAGTTTATACGTATCGTTATATCGAAACCGGATTGAAGATTGAACGACGTATGCTTTTCTTATGAAATTCTAGCAATTATTTCGAGATGATCACCTTTGATTATGCTGGTATATGATGTTAAGAGATGAATTCGATGTTCAAATCATGGTTAAATGCGATATGTATGGAGATATCGAAGACGGATTAAAGAACAATTATTGTATGAAATTGTTATGAGTTTTAGCTATGATTTGAAATTCCTACCATTTGACCTTGTTGGTTTGAACGTTTATGTGCTGGTTCTTATTGATATCTTGCTGGTATGAGGTTTATTAGAAGTTAATATGATGTTTAGAAATGATATATATTACGATATCGAAGTTGAACAGAAGAATAAGCACCGTTCGCACGTGCTATGATTTTTCAGAAGTTGGATTCGACCCTATGCTTCTTATTTAGATGATATATGATGATATTCAGCTGTCATAATATGTATATGAAGTTGATAAGAATGATAGAATGGTTGGAAATTAATTACGGTTGCCGAACTTATATCGTTATGCCGTCAAGTCAAGAATTGACTAGTTTTGGATTCTCATTGATTGAGCTGAACATGGTTTGAGTTCTTGCTGATGTTCTTCTATATATATGATGCGTTTTCAGATTGAAAACAGGGGACATCGAGCTTGGAAAGTTCAGCGTCGAACCTTGAAAGAATTGATCAAAGTTTGTGCATTTTATGACTTGAAGAGTGATTGATGGTTGAGCAGATTTTTACAAGGGACTTGTTGTGTTGCTTGACTAGAGTTGAAGAGTTTGAAAACCAAAATTGAAAGGTATAAGACAACCTTTAAAGAAAGGGCTTGCACACTCAATATGAATCTATTGAGTATCCCTTTCTAAAACCACATACTTTGTGTTTCTATTGTTAATAGATGTTTATATGATTACTTACTTGATTTAGTTCGTATTGTTGGTCTTGACTTGATGCGTTTGAGTTTGTTGCATTCATATTGGGCCAACTTTCTTTCGAGTTTTGAGGGCTGAGTTGCCCAGATAAAATGATAGGACGTTTGGTCGTATATTGAGGAATTTAGGTGATTGAGTTGTCCCTAATTTTTCACGGTTGGGTGATTGAGTCATCCCTAACGTTTGACGATCAATATAGTGGACCAAATTCCGAGAATAAACACTCAACGTCACCTCAAATAGAGAGTAGGTGGATGGGTTGACATGTTTCTTTTCCAGGGATCCCAAAATGAGAACCGATACCGATATGATAATCGATTTTAAATCATGCATTGCTTTTGATTTTAATAGATGAGTTTCTATTATTTGTTTAAGTTGAAATATTGCATGATTGTTTGAAGAGTTGATAGCATGTCTTGCTTGAATACAACGTTTGCAACTTGATTAATAGCATGTTGAATTACTATGCCTTAAGTTGCCTTGAGTCCTATTTGTTGAATGATTGGTATTATGCTTCAAGTTGAATTACTTGAGTTTATGCATGTTTATGTTGTTTTATACTGGGATTAAATTCTCACCGGAGTCTCTCCGGCTATTGTCTTGTTTGTATGTGTGCATGACAATAGGTGGGACTGGAACGAGTCCGGGAAGACCGTGAAGAACTGAGATCGAGAGAGATTAGAGTGGTGATCCGGGTTTAGATATGAGTTGCTGTCAAGTTGTACCAATTGGATATGTAGTTGGGATTTGGCTTGTATGCTATGACCTTAGCTTGTGTTGTATTGAACTCTAGTTTATGAAATACTAGTTGACATCTTCTTGAGATATTATGTTAGTGATAATGCTAGATAGTGTTGGATTATGAAGTATAGATATAATCTATTGAGTTGTATACGAAAAGAAGCATGTTGAAACTCATGTTATGAATCTTAGTATTGCCTTGATTCTTCTTAGACTTGAGATAGCATGCATATGATTTTGTAGCTTGTACAAGACTAGATGGTTTATTATTCCACCTTTGACAGCAATCTTTGTGTAGCAAAATTTTCAGAGTTAAGAGCCCGCTCGATCGGTTGTAGTTGCCCGATCGAGCGAGGCCTGTAATTGTGCAAACAAAGAATTCAAATTTTTTTGGCCGCTCGATCGGTTGAAGTTCACCGATCGAGCGAGGCCAAATTGTGCAGACCCGAGAGCTTGATTATGCTAGCTCGCTCGATCGGCTGAATTTGCCCGATCGAGCGAGGCTCTTGAAGTTTAAAAAAAAAAAAAAATTTAGCTCTTGGTTCTTAATTTCTTTTGAGTACTTGATTAATTGTTCCAAGAGAAGATTAGCAACCCGGGTCTTCACAATAGGTGGTATCAGAGCGTAAGTTCTGGACTGATTTAGAATGAGCGGGGTAGATCGAGTCCGCTTGATTTCTTTATTCGCATGTGAGTGAATTCTTTTTGTGATTACCTAAAGTACATGCGAATATTGTGTTATAATGCCAGAACTGCATGATCGCATGATTTTGTGATTTAAATTATCGAGCATGCTTTATTGTTTTTCGAATTATATGATGATATAATTATGTGATCAAATGGTAAGAATAGCATGTCGTACAGATGCAAGAATTACATGCTTTCCTTATTATCTGAGTTGATTGGAAGCGTGTATTATTTGAGAATGAATTAGAATTTGATCTCTTGAGAATGCACGAAAGTGTTGATCAGAGGAGGACTGAGACAGAATTGTTATACATGAGAATGTATTATATACTAATCTGTTTGAAATATCAGATATGCATCCTCGTCGAATGATGAATAGACAGACAGAGACAGTTCCTCAGCCAGAACAGGTGAATGTAGCCCTGATAGTGCCACAAGCACCTGAAGCTCCGAGAACAGAGCAAGGCAGTACATTGAGAGATATGAGTGATGTTACAGCATCACCAATGGAGATACTTCTGAAAAGATTTCAATCTTTCAAGCCGCCTACTTTGAAAGGAACTGAGACTTCAGTTGAGTGTGAAGGTTGGTTAGAGGATATTGAGATGATGTTTGATTCCCTTGATTATGCAGACGATAGAAGAATTAGACTGATTGGGTATCAATTGCAAGATGTTGCAAAGAGCTGGTGATTACAACCAAGAAGGCTCTTGAGAATCGAGGTACGATGATTAATTGGAAAGTGTTTAAAACTGAATTTTATCAACGATTCTTTCCGATTTTGTACAGAAAAGATAAGAATGCAGAGTTTTCCAATCTGAAGCAAGACAATCTGAATATCGAGGAATATGTTGCTAAGTTCTCCACTTTGCTGAAATTCGCTCCACATATAGCTGAGAACGAAGAAGCTAAAGCTGATCAGTTCATTAATGGACTGAATCCAGATGTATTTACACTGGTGAATGTTGGTAGACCAAACAACTTTGCTGATGTACTTGATAAAGCAAAGGGATCAGAGGCTGGTCTGATGAAACAACGAGAAGCATTGTTTGAGTTACAGTCTTAAAGAGAGCCACAGACACAGTTTCAGCAACCATTTACCAGATCTGAGGAAGGTGGTAGTAGTAGTGGAAAGAAAGATTCTTTAAAAGCAAGAGGAAAGAAATTTAAGCGATCAGGAGATAGTTCATCTAACTCTAGTGGGCAGAGGCAAACTAGTTTAGATTATGCAGGAATTTATTGCCACAAATGTGGAGGAGGACATCCTAATGATCAGTGCAGAGGTGTACTTGGGAGTTGCCATATATGCTATCAAGCGGGACTGTAGTAGCCCGTACCCTAATTGAGTAATTAAAGGAATTAATCATAATTACTTGGTTAGAGTTCGGAAGCTCCGAAGGTGAGATCGGAAGCTCCGATCAGGATCGGAAGCTCCGATCGGTATTACGTCAGGCATGACGTGTGGTTGGATCGGAAGCTCCGATCAGGACCGGAGGCTCCGATCACCCCTATCCGGAGTCAACAAGTGATATTTTGACACGTGGCAGATCAGGATCTTCGGAAGCTCCGATGACAGGATCGGACGTTCCGATCGAGGTTTGGACGTTCCGATCGTTGTCTATAAATAGAAGGCCGAGACTTCACTTTCATTTGCCAATTCCGAGTTCTCCTTTCCTTTCTAGTCCTTTTGGAGCTGTTCTAGTCTTCTTAGGCTTGGTCCGAAGGTCGGAGAGGCATTCGGTAGTCGTAGCGGAGTTGTGCCCAAGTTCTGGAGGCATCGACATCAAAGGGCTAACGACGGACGAAGGTATAGCTTTTGCTCCCTATAAATATTTAGGAGTATGCAATAGCTTAGTTAAGGCTTTTAGAGCACTTTAATGATAGTAGTATCATTTGGCAGTGTAGAGTAGACTATAGGCGTGGACCTAGAGTTGGTAGAGCTTGCACTGTTTTGAGGTACGAAAGTACTGTTCGAGATATCCTGACTGAGTATGCATGTATTATGTGACCGCATGATTTATATGCCATGATATTATGCTGCATTCATTTGCATCTTGCTGTATCTCCTTCGAGATGTCTGTAGTAGGGTTGTACCCTATCCTGTTAGTGGATGGACTTCCATCGATTTGGGTCCGGCGTATCCACGATTATCTCGGTATGGGAGCCACCTCCTGAAGCGACGGCACAGCGTGCTACATACCAGGGCCCGGTCTGTCTCTGTTATCTGATCCTTGACCTCGAGTCTATAGGGAGTTCACTTTGCATGCATGTATACTCATACTCTCGCTACTGAGCGTTTTATGCTCACGTCTCGTACTCTGTATTTTCTGGACACCCTATTCCATGGGGCAGGTTTGCGATTGGACGAGGAGGGTGGATCCAGGAGGGGCTAGTCAGTGGTTGGCCAGCTGGAGCTTCGTCTAGGTTTTATTACTGTTGTTTGGGTTTATACAGCTATTCGATTTGGTTGTATATTATTGGATAATTACAGATTCCTTTACTTGGGATTGTATAATGTTATTGGATTCCGCAGTTTTATTTTGATATCTGTTTAATTAAGTTAATTGCATGCATAAGTTCTGTTTAGTAGGTGATCCGGGTAAGGGTCACTACATATATGGTATCAGAGCATGCAAAAGATTTCTTGGGATTTAGTCTCATCTTGAGGTATTTTTGTAGATGTAAAATCGTGACGACCAGAGTTCTCATGGCAGTGTTGGTGGGCGTTGGGGTGATGCCGACCGGGAGCCTCGTCGAGAACGGCGTCATCGTCACCATGACGACGAGCGTTTCACTGTGCGTCGATTCTTAGCTATGGGTCCTAAGCCCTTAGTTGGAGGTGAGTCTCCGGAGGATGCGGAGAACTGGTTAGACCGCATGGAGACGACTTTTCAGACTTTCCAATGCACCGATGAGCAGAAGGTGGAGACCCTTGGCTATCTTCTGGATGGGCGTGCGCGCAGGTGGTGGAGGTTTACTTCTGCACCTTTTGTTGCGGCGAGAGGAGTGGCCACCTAGGCCGAGTTTCGCACAGCTTTCCAAAAGCGGTATTTTCCTCCTGCACTCCGACAGTCGAAGGCAGGCGAGCTACTGAGTCTGCGACAGGGAACCATGTCTATCGATGAGTATCAGCAGAGGTTCTTTGATCTGCTATCCTATTGCCCCGAGATTGCTGATAGCTCAGAGATGAAGTATAATCTGTTCCTTCAGGGCCTTAACCCTGAGATCCATGACCGTGTGGCGGTTGGCGACGACATGTCCTACGAGGGTTTGGTGAGCCGTTGTCATCAGGCAGAGGACAGCATTCGGCGGAACAGGTCTTTCCCTCAGTCGAGGCCTGCTAGTTCTTTGGGTCCCCGTGCCCAAACTTTCAAGAAGTCTGGATCTTCTTCTTCCTCTGGTTCTGGAGGTATTGTCCGTTATGGTAAGAAGGACAAGTGTGATCACTGTGGGAAGAACCATCTATCCGACAAGTGCCGTAGAGCTTCTGGAGCTTGTTTCCGTTGTGGAGAGACTGGTCATATCCGGAGAGATTGTCCAATGTCTGGGGGAGGTGGTTTTGGTTCTGGTACAGGATCGGGTTCTCAGGCTACCGTACAGCAGAGGTCGCAGGGACAGTCTGCTGGGAGTTCTCATATGAGGCCACGAGCTTCTGGCCAGGTGTTTGCCCTGAGACATGATCAGGCTGTGGAGGAGAATGAGAAAGTCATCGCACGTACATTTCTGCTTTATGGTATACCTGCTCTTGTACTTATTGACACTGGTGCATCTCATTCCTTCATTTCTGCACGTTTTGTTAAGAGGCATAAGTTACCATGCATTGCACTAGACGTAGTGATGTCTGTTTCTACTCCGACGGGCCAATCTGCTTTGGCTAAGCGTCTAGTGATGGGTTGCCCTTTAGAGTTCGAAGGGAACGTTCTATTGGCGAATCTCATGGTCCTAGCGATGGACGACTTTGATTGCATTCTGGGAATAGATATGTTGACTACCTATCGAGCTTCAGTGGACTGCTATCAGAGATTAGTACGCTTTCATCCGGAAGGGAGTGAGAGTTGGTTTTTCTATGGTGAGGGAGCGCGACCCCCGATGCCTTTGGTATCAGCTTTGAGAGCCTGTCGAGCTCTGGAGTCTGGCGGGGAAGGCTACCTTATCTATGCAGTTGATTTGTCCGCTAAGAGTATTGGGATAGAGAGAATTCCTGTTGTGGATGAATTTCCAGATGTGTTTCCTGATGAGATTCCGGGTTTTCCTCCTGCTAGGGAAGTCGAGTTTGGCATAGAGTTGATGCCGGGTACTTCGCCTATTTCTAGAGCACCGTATCGTCTGGCTCCGTCAGAGATGCGTGAGTTAAAGAATCAGCTACAGGATCTTTTGGACAAGGGGTACATTCGTCCTAGTGTATCTCCTTGGGGAGCTCCTGTTCTCTTCGTGAAGAAGAAGGATGGGTCGATGTGGCTGTGCATTGACTATCGGCAGCTGAATCGAGTGACTGTGAAGAACAAGTATCCGTTGCCTCGTGTTGATGACTTGTTTGACCAGCTGCAGGGCACATCAATTTACTCCAAGATTGACTTGAGATCTGGGTATCATCAGTTGAGAGTCCGTGATCAGGACGTAGCCAAGACTGCATTCCGTACTCGCTATGGGCATTACGAGTTCCTAGTGATGCCATTTGGTTTGACCAATGCGCCGGCTATATTCATGGATTTGATGAACCGTGTTTTCAGGGAGTATTTGGACAAGTTTGTCGTGGTCTTCATTGACGACATCTTGGTGTATTCACGTAATACGGAAGAGCATGTTTCTCACTTGCGGTTGGTTCTACAGACTCTTCAAGATGAGCAGTTATACGCCAAGCTGAGCAAGTGTGAGTTCTGGATGGATAGAGTGGTCTTTCTTGGCCATATCATATCCAGGGAAGGGATTTCTGTTGATCCAAGCAAGATTGAAGCGGTACTTAATTGGTCGTGTCCGACGACAGTTGCTGAGATCCGTAGTTTTCTGGGTCTAGCAGGGTATTATCGTCGCTTCATTCTGAACTTCTCTCAGTTAGCTCGACCGTTGACGCAGCTTACCCGCAAGGGTGTGGATTTTGAGTGGTCCTCCGAGTGTGAGGAGAATTTTCGTGAGCTTCGACGGCGGTTGACTTCTGCGCCGGTGTTAGCATTACCGTCAGGATCTGGAGGGTATGTAGTTTACACGGATGCTTCTCTTCAGGGGTTAGGATGTGTCCTGACTCAGAATGGGCATGTGATCGCATACGCTTCTAGACAGCTGAAGCTTCACGAGGACAACTACCCAGTCCATGATTTGGAATTGGCAGCCATTGTGTTCGCTTTGAAGATCTGGCGTCATTATCTGTATGGCGAGAAATTTGAAATCTTCACCGACCATAAGAGTCTCAAATATTTGTTCACTCAGGCAGAATTGAACATGAGACAAAGACGTTGGATGGACTTGCTTAAGGACTATGATTGCGAGATTAAGTACCATCCGGGAGCTGCTAATCTCACCGCTGATGCTTTGAGTCGCAAGGTGCGACTATCCGCACTTCAGAATTGTTCGATGTCTAGTGCGATCAGTGACTGTTGTACTTCAGGTTTTACCTTCAAGCATAAGAAAGGTATGCAGAGTATCCAGATGTTTGCGATATTATCTGAGCCAGCCTTGTATTCGCGGATCCGAGATGCTCAGATATCTGATTCAAAGACCCAGCGTTTAGCTCGTCTAGCTAACGAGGGTAGCTCGTCTGGATTTCATTATCAGTCAGATGGCTTTCTGTGTTTGTCTGGTAGGCTTGTGATTCCACAGGATGAAGAGTTGCGAGAGGAGATTTTATCTCAGGCACATCGCACTAAGTTGAGTATTCATCCTGGGAGCAACAAGATGTACAAGAACCTACGTACTCATTTCTGGTGGAAGGGAATGAAACGCAGTGTTTATCAGTTTGTTTCGAGATGTTTGGTGTGTCAATAGGTCAAGGCAGAGCACCGACGACCTGGAGGATTGCTTCACAGTCTGCCTATTCCTGAATGGAAATGGGAGTTTATCACAATGGACTTTGTGACCCATTTGCCGGTATCCCCGAAGAACTGTGATGCTATCTGGGTTGTGGTGGACCGACTCACCAAGTCAGCGCATTTCATTGCCTATAGCCGAGAGTACTCTGTGGATCGCATGGCACGGATGTACATTCAGGAGATCGTCCGACTTCATGGAGTGCCTGTGAGCATTGTCAGCGATCGGGACCCCAGGTTTACTTCTAGGTTCTGGGGGAGTGTTCAGCGTGCGATGGGTACTACTCTCAGTTTGAGTACAGCCTATCATCCGGAGACTGATGGTCAGTCAGAGCGCACTATCCGTACGTTAGAGGATATGCTTAGAGCGTGCGTCTTGGATTTTGGTTCAGCCTGGCAGGATCATTTGCCGTTGATCGAGTTCGCTTACAACAACAGCTATCACACTAGTATTGGGATGGCACCTTTTGAAGCGTTGTATGGGCGACGTTGTCGTACTCCACTCTTCTGGGAAGAAGTGGGGGAGAGACAGGCTGAAGGACCGGAGTTTATCCAGCAGGCGATAGACATTGTTGATCAGATCAAGAAACGGATTAAGACTGCACAGGATCGTCAGGCCAGCTATGCTAATATCAGGCGTAGGCCCTTGCAGTTCGAGGTCGGGGAGAAAGTGTTTCTGAGAGTGTCACCTTTCCGCAAGATTCTCAGATTTGGCCTTAAGGGCAAGTTGTCTCCCAGATTTATCGGTCCGTTTGAGATCTTGGAGAGCATTGGCGATTTGGCTTATCGACTAGCATTGCCACCGCATCTATCCAGCATTCACGACGTGTTCCACGTATCTCTGTTGCGACGATATGTGGCGGATGAATCTCATATTCTGCAGCGGTCTGAGGTTCAGGTAGACAAGGATTTGACTTATGTTGAGAAACCTCTTCGTATCCTGGATTATAAGGATAAGGTTTTACGGAACAAAGTCATTCCTTTGGTTTTAGTTCAGTGGCAGCGCAGAGGCACTGAGGAAGCTACTTGGGAGCTTGAGGACAGGATGCGTAAAGACCATCCTGAGTTGTTTTGATTTCATTCTTTAAGTTGTATTCAGTTGCAAACTCTGTAAACGTTTGATTTGAATAAAGAATGTTTCTGATTTCTGTATTTGCGTTCGGTACTTAAGATCTGATTTCGAGGACGAAATATCTTAAGTGGGGGAGAATGTAGTAGCCCGTACCCTAATTGAATAATTAAAGGAATTAATCATAATTACTTGGTTAGAGTTCGGAAGCTCCGAAGGTGAGATCGGAAGCTCCGAAGGTGAGATCGGAAGCTCCGAACAGGATCGGAAGCTCCGATCGGTATTACGTCAGGCATGACGTGTGGTTGGATCGGAAGCTCCGATCAGGACCGGAGGCTCCGATCACACCTATCCGGAGTCAACAAGTGATATTTTGACACGTGGCAGATCAGGATCTTCGGAAGCTCCGATGACAGGATCGGACGTTCCGATCGAGGTTCGAACGTTCCGATCAAGGATCGGAAGTTCTGATCGTTGTCTATAAATAGAAGGCCGAGACTTCACTTTCATTTGCCAATTCCGAGTTCTCCTTTCCTTTCTAGTCCTTTTGGAGCTGTTCTAGTCTTCTTAGGCTTGGTCCGGAGGTCGGAGAGGCGTTCGGTAGTCGTAGCGGAGTTGTGCCCAAGTTCTGGAGGCATCGACATCAAAGGGCTAACGACGGACGAAGGTATAGCTTTTGCTCCCTATAAATATTTAGGAGTATGCAATAGCTTAGTTAAGGCTTTTAGAGCACTTTAATGATAGTAGTATCATTTGGCAGTGTAGAGTAGACTATAGGCGTGGACCTAGAGTTGGTAGAGCTTGCACTGTTTTGAGGTACGAAAGTACTGTTCGAGATATCCTGACTGAGTATGCATGTATTATGTGACCGCATGATTTATATGCCATGATATTATGTTGCATTCATTTGCATCTTGCTGTATCTCCTTCGAGATGTCTGTAGTAGGGTTGTACCCTATCCTGTTAGTGGATGGACTTCCATCGATTTGGGACCGGCGTATCCACGATTATCTCGGTATGGGAGCCACCTCCTGAAGCGACGGCACAGCGTGCTACATACCAGGGCCCGGTCTGTCTCTGTTATCTGATCCTTGACCTCGAGTCTATAGGGAGTTCACTTTGCATGCATGTATACTCATACTCTCGCTACTGAGCGTTTTATGCTCACGTCTCGTACTCTGTATTTTCTGGACACCCTATTCCATGGGGCAGGTTTGCGATTGGATGAGGAGGGTGGATCCAGGAGGGGCTAGTCAGTGGTTGGCCAGCTGGAGCTTCGTCTAGGTTTTATTACTGTTGTTTGGGTTTATACAGCTATTCGATTTGGTTGTATATTATTGGATAATTACAGATTCCTTTACTTGGGATTGTATAATGTTATTGGATTCCGCAGTTTTATTCTGATATCTGTTTAATTAAGTTAATTGCATGCATAAGTTCTGTTTAGTAGGTGATGCGGGTAAGGGTCACTACAGGGACATTTTGCCAGAGTATGTTCGCAACGTGGTTTGAAAAGATCACCTAGAGCAAAGTCATCGAGAGAAGTGACTCAGCCGGAAAAGCAAGCATCAGATGATGTTTAGCAGGTAACTGTTCTTTATGATTCTTTTGTGTAGGTGAGCGAAGATATTGGAGCATCCCATATGTTATTTATGAATGACAATTCCATATTATTTGCATTACCTGTTGATGTATTATCTATTGTGGTATATCTTATTTCTTTTGGAGGAGGTGACATCGATCGGAAATTGTATACTACACTTTGAAGGTAATGTGAGAGAGATAGATTGTATCGTGCTTGATTTGTCAGAGTTTGACTGAATTATCGGTTTAGATATGTTGATCAAGTACAAGAATTTCGTGGATTGATTGAGAAAGTTATGAGATTCAGAACTGAATTGATAGAAGGATGGAAATTCTACGGTAAGAGTTCGAAATTTCAAATTCCTTCGATATCTATTCTATCTATGATTTGATTATTGGAGATAAGAGCAGAGAATATTTCTTATTATGCAATAGATGTATTGGAAGCTAGCTCAGAATTGGTTGATTTTCCCATTATTATTGAATTGCTAATCTTTTCAAGATGAAATTTCGAGATTAATTTCAGCCTGTGAGATGGACTTCGATACGTAATTGATGCCAGGTATCTTATTAATTTTTCCAGTACCTTATAGAATGGCACCAACATAATTGCACAAATTGAAAGAAATACGGATCAGTGAGATTTTGTGTTCATTATCAGCAATTGAATAAGGCCACAATGATGAATTGTTATCTTTTTGCCTTGACTAGATGATTGATTTGAACAGTTATAGAGTTTATCGATTCTAACATATGAGAAATGAGTGCAGATCTGATAGAATTTTTGGTTTTAAAGCCTAGACTGTCAATGAATTAGACTGAGCAAGGTCAATTGAATGATTTATGAACAGTTTAGTAGTTCAAAATCGAAAGAAGATCAAATGCCGTTGAATTTTATTCTGAAACTATCTATATCGGCATGAGATTGCGATATAATATTTGATAGTTCTTACAGATGGCATGATATGTTGTAGTTGAAGCTATACAATATGATGAAATAGCGAGGAGCTATACAAGAAATGTTATTCCTTGCTATGAAATATCGCCAAAAGAATTTGATTCTGGAATGGATGTGACTTGATGATATTGTAGAGATGTTGAAATCTAGTGTGTCAGAGTATTATTTTGAGTTGTATAGTACTGTTGTCCTACTGGTTGTTTGGAGTTTGTGATTGCTTGAAGTAGATTTCAACAAATGCAAGAATATGTTGTCTTGGATATGCTACAGATATGAGAAGATAGCTGTAAAAGAATTTAATGACATGATGCGATGACAGGAATTATTCAAATCTATTGTCGAATTGGAAACTTTAGATTTATTTGATTGAGTGTGGCATCGATTGTCAAATAGTTTGAGTATTTGGTTATATGGGATAACATACGACCATCCTCTTATCGATGGATTGTCTGAGTTGACTATCCACAATTCGAGGAGATGCTCAGAACTTTAGTACCTGATTCGGTATTAGGGGACTAATATTGCCACTAGGAGACTATAATTCCTGTAACAGCTATCTAATAGATGTAACGATACTGTTCTGAATTGTAAAATGATAAGAAAAGCAGAAATTTTCTGACTTGAGATAGTATTTCAGAAGTATCAACTATCAGATCTCTTATGCTTTTCAATGAAGATAGAGAAAGATAAGCTTATTCAGAAGAGAATGAAGATAGTTGATGATCGAGAAACAAAACATACACAGATCAGACACCGACTTTTGTGTTTTGAACAGGGAGACCAAGTATGTTTACAGATTCTTTTATTTTCAAAGGCATTGTTTGATTCGATAAGCGAAGAAACTTTTCTCCGAGGATTATTGAAGCTTATGACACTTTTGAATAAGTAGGCAATCTTGCCTATCGCCTTATATTGTCTTTATTGCTTTCTGATATTCGCAATGTATTTTATGCTGCGAACGTATTAGAATGAGACTTCTTATGTGCTTCAGTCAGATGAGATTGAGTTTGATGAGACATTGATCTATGTCGAACCGCTGATACGAATATTTGATAAGAAAGAAAAGCAGCTCAGAATCGAATAAGTGGAGTCGTTGTAGAACTGAAGAAGCTATTTGAGAAGTTGAATCCGTTATGAAACAGTGTATTCTGAGTTATTTCACTGAGGTGAATTCTTATTCAGTATTTCTATTATCTCAGTATCTTATGTGCAGACAGATTGTTAACGATTTCGAGGACGAAATCCGATCTTAGAGGGGGAGAATTGTAAGGCCCGGGATTATTTGAATTAATCCAAAAATAATTGAATTTTAATCCGAATATATTTAATTTGGAAATATTTAGAGTTTTGATTTAAATTCTAATATTCTTAAATTATTTAGGATTGAAATTGAATTAAAAAGATTTGTCGAGTACCGATTTGCAAATAATGAAGACTTAAAGGGCCAAAGTGCAAATAATGGAAAATTTGCATGTACACTTGGCTTTCAATGTATATTTGAACGTGTTATGTCTTTTATCATTATTATTCTCCCAAAATTTTCAGAAACCATCGCAAACCCCATTTTCAAGTTCCTTTGTAATCTTCTAAATTCAATAACTTTTGCTCCGGTTGTCCGAATTCAATTCCGAAAAGAGTTCCGGACTCCTTGCAAGAAGGGCTATCATTTGATTTAAGTATTGATGAGATTTATTGTGTTTCGAAATTGTGTGATGGGGGAGAAATCAGATTTGAGAATGATTATGTGTTCTTGAGTTTATACGTATCGTTATATCAAAACCGGATTGAAGATTGAATGTCGTATGCTTTTCTTATGAAATTCTAGCAATTATTTCAAGATGATCACCTTTGATTATGCTGGTATATGATGTTAAGAGATGAATTCGATGTTCAGATCATGGTTAAATGCGATATGTATGGAGATATCGAAGACGGATTAAAGAACGGTTATTGTATGAAATTGTTATGAGTTTTAGCTATGATTTGAAATTCCTACCATCTGACCTTGCTGGTTTGAACGTGTATGTGCTGGTTCTTATTGATATCTTGCTGGTATGAGGTTTATTAGAAGTTAATATGATGTTCAGAAATGATATATATTACGATATCGAAGTTGAACCGAAGAATAAGCACCGTTCGCACGTGCTATGATTTTTCAGAAGTTGGATTCAACCCTATGCTTCTTATTTAGATGATATACGATGGTATTCAGCTGTCATAATGAAACGTCTAAGACTCTTTAAACTTAAATGCGGAATTTTTTTTTTTAAATAATAACAATACATATATGCCCATACATATATGTATCACATTTAAAATCAACTACTGCTATACGTAGTAATTTAAATAAAAATAAACAATTAAATAATTTAAAAGGGTTTCATGCATGAAACAAAATAGTAAGTATTCCATGTTTAAAACTCAACATAATAAAATAAATGTATCTTAAAACATCCCATAAAAACTGCAACGGTCACGGGGCCACTGTTCCGTGAACTCATACGTCATCACCACCGGTAGGAGCTATATAAATATCATCTGACTCACCTGTACCATATAAGCATAGTGAGCCTAGGGGCTCAACATGTCTAAACTTGAATATCAAGGTTTAAAATAATGTATCACCTAATCATACTAATACATATACATGATACATGAACATGCATGACAATATTTTCCATAACATAAATACTGAAACATAAATCTTAATCATAAACATCATCTTTCTTCATCATACATAACATAATTGAGCATGGTATTTTTGAAACAGTCTATGGTCCTATCCGTAAGTGTGACGCTTATCTGTGTCGACTGATCAGTTTCTTGAACCAACGTACGTGGCGGTGATAAATCACCTCCTATGTTAGTAAACTACCGCATAAATCATATATCATATGGTGGATAACCACCCTTATGTCACACTACTTTCAATTTTCATCAAGAAAATATTTTATTGCTCAACTCATACATAATCATAATCATATCATATAAAATTTCATGAATGCATGCACTGAAAATTTGTCCGTAATATATATTTAATTGATTTTTCATAATAAATATACTTATACTTAAAATATAAACTTCATGCATAAAAATAATTAAATATATATTCCAAACTTAGTTATTTTTCATGGGTTGGTCCAGACTGCTGGTCTCTCTACTAAACCCCTTAACTGACTTAAAGCCCATTAACTAACTTAAAGCCCATAATTAAATAAATAATTTTAAAAATTATAATTTTTTTACTAAAATAAAATACTTAAATATTATTGGGCTTAAATAAAAATATTTAGGCCCATTAACTAATTATTTCATATAAATTCATGGACTGGCCCAATAAAATCACTGACTGGCCCAAAAATTTCTATGGGCCCACAAGCCCATGAAAATCATTTGCTAACTTAAAAATAATTTTGAAAGCCCAAATAAAATTATTTGGAAGCCCAAATAATTTTATTTCTAATTAATTGGCCCAAAAACCAATTAAAACACTAAATACTTAAAAATTAAAATACTCAGCCCGACCCACCTAACCCAGACCCGGACCATCATAACCCAACTCATGACCCCCTGACCCGACCCAGACCCAACCCTGACCCAAGAACCCGACCCAGCCACTCCCCAACCAAGCCCGACCCTTCCCTCTCCTAGATTCCTCTTAGCTCAGCGGCAGTCCCCATTCCCGACGTTTGTTCGGCCACCTCCGGCCACCAAATGCCGGGGCCTCACCACCACCAGATATCCCACATTCAGGGGGTTCCAACACAACAAGAATCAGACCAAACCATGGCCCGAGGAGTGAGAACGAAGCTCTGCACCAGACACCTTCTTCCTCCTCGCGCGCAGACTGAGCAGTCCCCAAACTTTTGATCGTGCGGTTTCTTCTGACCACCAAAGACCGTGAAACACCTCTCAATCTTAGAAAACATCTAAATCTTTCAAACCCAACAAACCGCACTCAAAATGGTGTCCCGAGGAAGGAGAACGAAGTCTTCTTCCTCAGAATCCTAAACTGCCCGATCTGCTGCACCCAACTTGAACAGCTTCGACTTGGACCTTTCCAGCCCCAAACCAACCACATAGCTCAACCATGAGGACCCTAAGACACCCCTTGACAACAGCCATCAGCCTGGACCGCACCATGCTAGGAAGAAAACGTGATTCATGGACAAGAATACACAACTATATGCAACAAACAATTCATATCTTGCAATATTCGAACCTGATAACTTCTACAACAAAAACATCATGCATGGATAATAGCTTATATGGTGGCCAAATAAAGTTTTAGGCATGCCTTTAAATTTTTGAATGAGGATTGATGCGTGTACGTGGCTCCGGGATGATGAACGAACCAAAATCTTCAAAGACCAAGCTTGGTCGGCTATGGTGATTGTGAAATCTGATGAATGGCGTGTAGGAGGGTTGAAGAAAGATTGATGGAGGTGGCTGATGGCTTTAGTCATAGGGTAGGGAGAGATTTGGTGTATTTTTGGGTAGATTAGGATAATAACAAATATAATTTATTTAGGAAGATAATATACCATAAAACTAATTGTGAGACCTCGATTCCAAACAACTAATCTCGGGATTAAACAACAATAAGGCAAACAATAACCAAAGGTTAAAAGCAATAAGATTTTTTTTTTTTGAAACAGTGCCTCGCTCGATCCGCATGATCTTGCGGATCAAGCGAGAAACTTTGCCAAAGTTACTGCCCGAAAAACTCAGCCCTCGCTCGATCCGCAATATCTTGCAGATCGAGCGAGCCACCAAAAATTTGAAACAGAGGACAGAACAGCTTGCCCTCGCTCGATCCGCAAGATCTTGCGGATCGAGCGGTGACAAAAACATAGCAAAAACAGCAGAAAATCATGCTAGAACTTGAGTCCAAAACCAACAACATTTTATCATGCATTACAATCACAAGTTCTCCAACTAATACATGAAATTCTAGGGTTACACAACCGCTCAAAAGTATTGGATTTGTAACGACAAACTTTCAACGCAGCTCGCATAAACAATACAATAACATAATGAAGTTCGATATCTAAACATGTTCAAATACAACTAGGTAGACATGCTGACACGACTTCTAAACCGAGTCTCACTACTAGCTCTCCCTCTTGTTGCTAACCAGGTCTTCGCTGACTTGGTCATATCCCACCTGTTGCCAAGTACACATACAAAACAAATCAACAGCCAGATAAACCGGTGAGAATGACGTTCCCAGTAAAAACAACATAACAAGTAATGAATATACAACATGCTATCAAACAGCATATTCAAGTCGAAGCTAATGATATGTATGTCTTTAAAACCAGGATATCAATTCTGATAAACAAGGGAGTACTGCTCTGCTTTTGGGATCCCGAGGATGAGATCACGTAACGACTCACCGACTCTCCCAATCGAGGTGGTGCCACGTATCCCACTCCTCTAGACTTTGAGCAACCATAATGAGTATGCTAGCACTAGGCAAAATACTACAACCTAGGACACTCAATCATAGTTCCCAAACGTCTAAACAAAAAGGGCGGTTCTGCCCGCTGAAATCAAAGTAGGCTCAAGATGAATGCCTAACAGAAACATAAACATAAGCCACATAAAAAAACTCAATCAATCAACAAAATATAAGTTCCACATGCTAGAACAAGTATCGATGCAATATGTGATTTAAAAAGGGAAACTCGAGAACCAACAGTCCTGAGTATGCTATCCCGCTACGATGACTGCTTTTACCTTTCAATGCAGTAGTTCCAACTTCTAGAAAGCTACAACAAAAGATTGTATCAAAGTCTAACCAATCTAAACAACAACAAGGCTCAAGGTAATTCTCTATACCGTTCTTTGTCCAAAACTCTAAAACGAACAATTGCTATTAATCTTGGGCTTGACAAGCTCCAAACGAATCTGTTCAGATACCAACAATTGATCAATAACCACGATCAACTTACAAGCCAAGATCACAACTCAATAACGGTTCGAAATCCCCAAAACTCAAACCGACGGCATAACGGCTATAAACTGAACAAACCGACAACGCAGACAACAATTCAATAGCGATATAATCTCATAAAAATGCTAATACCACAACAACAAGGCAATCCCAACAAATCTCAAAACTCAAACTTTCGTAAATGGCTTCCAAAAATCATAACAATTCCGAATGTCGCTCAATTTCAAAACCGACAGATAATAAACGATCAGAACACTGTAGAGAACAACATACTCGAATCTAGAATGATTCTAACAACATCCAAAAACTAGAATGTATCTGATCGTAGAAAAACTTACGATATAACGGAGTTCTCGCTGCAGTGATCGCTAAACTGCCTTCAGAAATAAATTCCAACGGCCGGATCGAGCTCGGAAGGAAATCTGAAAGCTCAAAACTCAAAAGAGGCATTTCAATGGAGGCTCACGGTTTTGGAGAGGAAGATGGAGGCTTCTCCAATTAAAATCTATGTGTAGATAATATATAAAAATCAATATTTGCATTTTAGTCCCTGAAATTTCCAAAATTTGCAAAAAGGACCATGATCAAAATCAAACCGGCTCGAGAACTCTGTAATCTCTGATTAACTCAAATAAACTCATTTAAGATAAAATCGAGGCGTTAAAATTCTCCCCCACTAAGAAGAGATTTCGTCCTCGAAATCAACGAGAACCACAACTCATAAGATAGAATAAAGAACTAGATACAGTAAGAAGAACTCACGTCATCCGAATAACTCTGAAAAACGCTGTCTCATGTCAGACTCTGTCTTCCAAGTTGCTTCCTCGACTCCATGACGGCTCCACTGCACTTTCACTAACGGAATCAACTTGGTTCTGAGTTGCTTTTCTTTCCGATCAAGGATCTGAATCAGTCATTCAAAATAGCTCAGAGTCTCGTCTAACTCGGCTTCGTCAGGCTGAAGGATATGTGAAGGATCTGGATGATACTTTCGCAGCATAGAGACGTGAAAAACGTCGTGAATACCAGATAAATACGGAGGAAGTGCAAGTCTGTAGGCAAGATCGCCTATCTTCTCGAGAATCTCGTACGGACCGATGAATCTCGGAGATAAATTCCCTCTCTTATCGATTCTGACAGTGCCTCTGAACGGAGAAATCTTAAGGAATACACGGTCTCCCTGCTCAAAACTCAGAGGTCTACGTCTGACGTTCGCATACTTTGCCTGTCTATCTTGAGCTGACTTCATTCTAGTCTGAATGATCTTAACCTGCTCTGCCATATCTCGAAGCATTTCCGGCCCCAAATCTGGTGACTCGGACAAATCATCCCAAAACAGCGGAGATCAGCACTTCTTGCCGTACAAAGCCTCAAAAGGCGCCATACCGATACTCGCTTGGAAGCTGTTGTTGTAAGAAAACTCGACAAAAGGCAAAGAATCCTGCCAACTAGTGCCAACGTCTAGCACCACCGCTCGCAGCATATCCTCTAACGTCTGGATAGTCCGCTCTGACTGTCTATCTGTCTGAGGATGATAAGTTGTACTCAGATGCAATCGAGTACCAAGTGCCTCCTGAAGACTATGCCAGAAGTGCGAAGTGAATCTAGGATCTATGTCTGAAACGATCGAATTCGGCACACCATGCAATCTCACAACATTGCTAACATACAACTCAGCCATCTGATCATGACGATACGTAATCCTGTACGGAATAAAACAAGCAGACTTCGTCAATCGGTCGATCACTACCCAAATAGCATCGCATCCTCGAACGGATCGTGGTATCTTCATGACGAAATCCATAGAAATGTGATCCCATTTCCATTCAGGAATAGATAGGCTGTGCAAAAGACCTCCTGGTCGCTTCCGCTCTGCTTTTACTTTCTGGCAGTTCAAACACCGAGATACAAACTTCGCTACGTCGCTCTTCATTCTCTTCCACCAGAACTGACTCTTCAGATCATTGTACATCTTACGACCTCCAGGATGAATACTGAACCAACTGCAATGAGCCTCTCGAAGAATACGCTGTCTTAACTCCGCAATATCTGGCACAACAAGACGGTTATTCACAAAAAAGACGTCATCTCTAACCTGGAATTCAGACTGATGCCCAGATCTGACTTTCTCTACTGAAACCTGAATGCTCGGCTCAGACTTCTGTGCTTCTCTGATTGCAACAAACAACTCCGGTTCAGCCTGAATAGCAAACACTCTGATAGTCTCCCTATCTGTTTCAAACTCTAAACCAGAAGTGCAACAATCATCGATCAACTGAGAAACACCAATAGTAAAAAGAGATAAAGAACAAAGATTTCGGCTCAAGGCATCTGCAACTGCATTCGACTTTCCGGGATAATACTTGATTTCGCAGTCAAAATCCTTCAACAGATCTAACCATCTTCTCTGTCTCATATTCAGCTCCGCCTGTGAAAACAAGTACTTAAGGCTCTTATGGTCAGAAAAGATCTCGAAAGACTCACCATAAAGATAGTGACGCCAGATCTTCAGTGCAAAGACGATCGCAGCTAGTTCCAGATCGTGAACCGGATAACGGGTCTCGTGCGGTTTCAGCTGTCTCGATGCATACGCTATCACATGCTTATGCTGCATAAGAACACAACCCAGCCTCGGTTAGAAGCATCACAATAGACTGTGAAACCTCTAGTACCCTTCGGAATAGAAAGAATCGGAGCACTGGTCAGTCTCCTCTTTAGATCAACAAAGCTAGCCTCACAATCTGAAGTCCAGACAAAAGGTGCATTCTTCTGAGTCAGTTGGGTAATAGGCTTGGCAATAGACGAGAAACCCTCGATGAATTGGCGATAATAACCAGCTAAACCCATGAAGCTTCGGATATCAGGTACTGATGTCGGTCTAGGCCAATTCATTACCGCTTCGATTTTGCTGGGATCGACAGAAATCCCATCTTCAGAAATAATATGACCAAGAAAGACAACTCGATCTAACCAGAATTCACACTTAGACAGCTTGGTAAACAACTGCTCAACTCGCAAAATCTGCAGTACGGTCCTCAAGTGCTATGCATGGTCAGTACGGTTCTTCGAGTAGATAAGAATATCATCGATAAAGATAATGACGAACTCATCTAAATAACGCTGAAAGATGCGGTTCATCAAACCCATAAAAACTGCTGGAGCGTTAGTCAAACCGAACGGCATGACTATAAACTCAAAGTGACCATACCTCGTCCTGAATGCGGTCTTAGGAACGTCTTCCTCTCGCACTCTCAACTGGTGATAACCTGACCTCAGATCAATCTTAGAGTAGACAGAAAAACCCTGCAGTTGATCAAAAAGGTCATCTATTCTGGGTAAAGGATACCTGTTCTTGACTGTAGCCTGATTCAATTGGCGGTAGTCAATACAGAGTCGCATAGAACCATCCTTCTTTCGAACGAATAGAACAGGAGCACCCCAAGGTGATACACTAGGTCTGATGTATCCCTTGGCAATCAAATCCTCAAGCTGCTCCTTCAACTCTCTCAATTCAACAAGTGCCATACGATAAGGAGCTTTTGAAATAGGTTGAGTACCTGGCACTAAGTATACGCTGAATTCGATTTCTCGAATAGGCGACAGTCTAGGAACATCTTCCGGAAATACATCCGCAAATTCTCTAACAACTGGTAAATCTACCAATGCTGGGCTAGATTTCAGTACATCCACTGCATACACCAAAAATCCTTCTGCACCTCTCTGTAGCAAACGAGTCATAGATAACACTGAAATTAAAGGAATTCTAGATCGAGAACCCTTACCCAAGAATTTCCACTCGTCTGCCATTTTAGGTCTGAACCTGACAACTTTCTGGAAACAATCGACTGTCGCCCTGTACTTGGTTAAAGCATCTATCCCGACAATACAATCAAAATCTGACAGTCCAAGTACAATACAGTCGAATTTTAACAAATTTTCTTCAAAACACAGTTCACAGTTCCTGACTAATCTGACAGAAACAATTCCTCCACCCAAAGGTGAAGTAACAGCTACTACTGTAGGCAACAATTCAGTTGGCAAAGCATGCAATAATACGAATTTCTCAGAGATAAAAAAATGGGAAGCACCTGTATCTATCAAGACATGAGCAGAATAACCAAAAATCGAACAGTTACCTGCTATAACATCGTCAGGTGCTGCTTGAGCCTGATCCTCTGTCAGAGCAAAGACTCGTGCTTGCTGTCTCGGAGGCTGATTTGCACTGGTACTACCTCCCTGTCTGTTCTGCTGCTGCTGAGGTTGGAAAGAGTGCACTGCAGATGACTGCCTCTCCGGCTGAACTGCAGGTCTAGACGAACTCCCACTCTGAGCTCTATCTCTGTTACGTTGAGGGCACACCTTAGAGAAGTGTCCCGATTGTTGACATGTGTTACAATTACCAAAGACTCCCACACACTGATCCGGTGAGTGCCTTCCTCCACACTTGCTGCAGTACAAGGTTGATGATCCAGAACTCTGCCCTGAACCAAACTGTTTGGAGCCACTGGAACTAGAAGAACTGTTCCCCTGTCTTTTGAACTGTTTACCTCTCGCTTTGTACTGATCCTTTTTGTTTCCCCAACTGTTACCACCTTCATACCTCTGCTGCTGGTTCTGATGCTGAGGTGGCTGATTCTGATACTGAGATGGTTGGTTCTGATACTGCCTCTGCTGCTGGGGTGCTACCTGATTACCTCTTTGCCTCCACAAGCCTGCTTCTGCTCCCTTTGCGTGATTCATGACATCCGCAAAGTTGTCTGGCCTAGCAGTGTTCACCAAAGTGAAGATGTCAGGATTCAAGCCATTTATGAAGTGATCTGCCTTAGCTTCTTCATCTCCGGCAATTAGTGGTGCAAAACGCAACAGACTATCAAACTTGGCAACGTACTCTTTGATTTTCAGATTCCCTTGTCTCAAATTGGCAAATTAAGCTCCCTTGTCCTTACGGTACGAGATAGGGAAAAACCGCTTATAGAATTCAGATTTAAAAAGAGTCCAAGTAACTTCCGTACCTCTATTCTCTATTGCTTTCTTTGTCATGATCCACCAGCTCTTAGCAACCCCACGTAGCTGATGAATGACTAACCTGATTCTGCGGTCATCTGTGTAATCAATGGAATCAAATAGCTGATCAATATCATCCAACCAACTTTCACAGTCAACTGGATTTTCTGAACCCAACAACAACGGCGGATTGAAAGACTGAAACCTCTTCAGCAAGGTTTCCATAGGCGTTGCTGAAGCATCCAACTGATCAACTTCAGTGCTAGTTTGCTCAGTTGCAGGGATAACTGGTGTTGTGTTTCTGTTTATCACTCGACGATGACCCATCTGATAATCAAAGGTTAGGACACGAGATATCTCAATCGCTACAATCAGTGCCCTTACAACCGCTTGGAATACCGGATACCAGTCGATAATAGAAACAGTTATATCTCAAGTAGATCATGCTTTATAATTTAAATCACATAACCATGTAATTAAATAATTCTCAATAATAAATCATGCTCGCATGGAATTAAGTACACAGTTAAAATAATTCAAACATATGCGAGGAGCCAATACACGCAGACTCGATCTACCCGCTCACTCTAGTTCGACCAAGAATCTTAACTCTCTGATACCACTTAATGTGAGACCTCGATTCCAAAAAACTAATATCGGGATTAAACAACAATAAGGCAAACAATAACCAAAGGTTAAAAGGAATAAGATTTTTTTTTTTTTTGAAACAGTGCCTCGCTCGATCCGCATGATCTTGCGGATCGAGCGAGAAACTTTGCCAAAGTTACTGCCCGAAAAACTCAGCCCTCGCTCGATCCGCAATATCTTGCAGATCGAGCGAGCCACCAAAAATTTGAAACAGAGGACAGAACAGCTTGCCCTCGCTCGATCCGCAAGATCTTGCGGATCGAGCGGTGACAGAAACAGAGTAAAAACAGCAGAAAATCATGCTAGAACTTGAGTCCAAAACCAACAACATTTTATCATGCATTACAATCACAAGTTCTCCAACTAATACATGAAATTCTAGGGTTACACAACCGCTCAAAAGTATTGGATTTGTAACGACAAACTTTCAACACAGCTCGCATAAACAATACAATAACATAACGAAGTTCGATATCTAAACATGTTCAAATACAACTAGGTAGACATGCTGACACGATTTCTAAACCGAGTCTTACTACTAGCTCTCCCTCTTGTTGCTAACCAGGCCTTCGCTGACTTGGTCCTGTCCCACCTATTGCCAAGTACACATACAAAACAAAACAACAGCCGGATAAACCGGTGAGAATGACGTTCCTAGTAAAAACAACATAACAAGTAATGAATATACAACATGCTATCAAACAGCATATTCAAGTCGAAGCTAATGATATGCATGTCTTTAAAACCAGGATATCAATTCTGATAAACAAGGGAGTACTGCTCTGCTTTTGGGATCCCGAGGATGAGATCACGTAACGACTCACCGACTCTCCCAATCGAGGTGGTGCCACGTATCCCACTCCTCTAGACTTTGAGCAACCATAATGAGTATACTAGCACTAGGCGAAATACTACAACCTAGGCCACTCAATCATAGTTCCCAAACGTCTAAACAAAAAGGGCGGTTCTGCCCGCTGAAATCAAAGTAGGCTCAAGATGAATGCCTAACAGAAACATAAACATAAGCCACATAACAAAACTCAATCAATCAACAAAATACAAGTTTCACATGCTAGAACAAGTATCGATGCAATATGTGATTTAAAAAGGGAAACTCGAGAACCAACAGTCCCGAGTATGCTATCCCGCTACGATGACTGCTTTTACCTTTCAATGCAGTAGTTCCAACTTCTAGAAAGCTACAACAAAAGATTGTATCAAAGTCTAACCAATCTAAACAACAACAAGGCTCAAGGTAATTCTCTATACCGTTCTTCGTCCAAAACTCTAAAACGAACAATTGCTGTTAATCTTGGGCTTGACAAGCTCCAAACGAATCTGTTCAGATACCAACAATTGATCAATAACCACGATCAACTTACAAGCCAAGATCACAACTCAATAACGGTTCGAAATCCCCAAAACTCAAACCGACGGCATAACGGCTATAAACTGAACAAACCGACAACGCAGACAGCAGTTCAATAGCGATATAATCTCATAACAATGCAAATACCACAACAACAAGGCAATCCCAACAAATCTCAAAACTCAAACTTTCGAAAATGGCTTCCAAAAATCATAACAATTCCGAACGTCGCTCTATTTCAAAACCGACAAATAATAAACGATCAGAACACTGTAGAGAAAAACATACTCGAATCTAGAATGATTCTAACAACATCCAAAAACTAGAATGTATCTGATCGTAGAAAAACTTACGGTATAACGGAGCTCTCGCTGCAGTGATCGCTAAACTGCCTTCAAAAATAAATTCCAATGGCCGGATCGAGCTCGGAAGGAAATCTGAAAGCTCAAAACTCAAAAGAGGCGTTTCAATGGAGGCTCGCGGTTTTGGAGAGGAAGATGGAGGCTTCTCCAATTAAAATCTGTGTAGATAATATATAAAAATCAATATTTGCGTTTTAGTCCCTAAAATTTTCAAAATTTGCAAAAAGGACCCTGATCAAAATCAAACCGGCTCGAGAACTCTGTAATCTCTGATTAACTCAAATAAACTCATTTAAGATAAAATCGGGGCGTTACACTAATATTTAAAAACTCTTAATAATAATAATACTAATCTGATGAGAAGTCCTAAATCCCAAAATATAATATTAAAGGATTTTTAAAGATCAACAAAAGTCATAAAAATGATTTATTTTGGTCAAAAATCAATTCTTAAATAAATATATAAGTAAATACTAAAATTTTCTTGACAAAATACCTTAAAATATTATTTTAAGGCTCATAAAACTCATAAAATATTTTTGGCTAAGAATTTTGGTATCTCGTCCGTCCACGGTCCCGTCTACGCGATCAAAAATAATAAATTCCTTAAAAAACTAGAATTTCCATAATTATGGGTTAAATGCTAAAATAAATTAAATCATGCATATAAATCACATAATATCACATAAATACATTTAACCCTTAATTAAAAATTAATTTCTCCTAATTATGCATGCGGATTTACGTTTTAAAATTTTCGGGTGTTACAATTCTCCCCCCCCCCCCCCTTAAATTGAATTTCGTCCTCGAAATTAAAGTATTTACCCGAATAGCTCTAGGTAGCGAGTTCTCATGTCTGCCTCGGTCTCCCAAGTGGCTTCCTCCTCGGAGTGATTCAACTACTGGACTTTGACCATCGGTATGACCCGCGTCCTCAGTCTCCGCTCCTCCCTGGCTAAGATCCGAATCGGCCTCTCCTCAAATGCTAAATCCGGTGCTAACTATAGAGGCTCGTAATCCAACACATGTGCCGGATTCGAGACGTATCTCCGTAGCATGGATACATGAAAGACGTCATGCACTTCCGCAAGCCCTGGTGGCAAAGCCAAACGGTAGGCCAATGTGCCAACTCTCTCCAAGATCTCAAAATGCCCAATATACCTCCGATTCAGCTTACCTCTTCGACCAAATCTCATCACCCCTTTTGTAGGTGATACTTTCAGAAACACATGATCACCAACAGCAAATTCAAGATCTCGTCATCGAGTATCAGCATAACTCTTCTGACGACTCTGACCAGTCCTCATACGATCCTGAATCTGGATCACAATATCCGCAGTCTGCTGTACAATCTCGGGACCAAGTAGAATCCTCTCGCCACCCTCATCCCAATGCACGGGAGATCTGCATCTCCTCCCGTAGAGAGCTGCATAAGGAGCCATACCTATAGATGCCTGAAAGCTGTTGTTATAGGTAAACTCCACCAACGGCAATCTAGTCTCTCAAGAGCCCTGAAAGTCGATGACGCAAGCTCTCAGTAGATCCTCGAGAACCTGGATCACTCTCTCAGACTGACCATCTGTCTGGAGGTAGAACGCTGTACTGAATAATAATCTAGTCCCCAATGCTGTGTGCAAACTCTTCCAGAAAGCATATGTAAATCTTGGATCCCTGTCTGATACTATCGAAACTGGTATGCCATAAAGTCTAACAATCTCCTTGATATAAAGCTCTGCATACTGTGTCAACGAGTAAGTAGTCCTCACGGGCAAGAAATGAGCTGACTTGGTGAGTCTATCCACGATCACCCATCTAGTTCCCAAGTTTTAGTATCCCAAAAGTCATGCTTCTGCTGCGCACTCTGATAAACAAAATATTAACTTTACTAATCATTTTTTCCTAAACACAATAATCACACTATGCCAAAACTTGACTGATTTTATATGCTTATACACTCTACTTATCAATCCTCCAACATTCGTGAGCCGAACTTTTGTTCCCAAGTTTACTTATTAAAGCATATGATTACAATATCAACCCCAATAAATTCAACTTGTAAAGCTTATCCACACTCTAGCCTTCTATAACAAGTTAAACATCTTTGAGTCGAACATCTGCCATTCATCGCAATTTTCTTCAACTTATCCATTTACCACTACACTTTCAACTATCGAACGCTTGAAAATCTTAAATCTCGAGTGCTATAAATCCATGAAACCCAAAAAGTGAATTTAGTGTCAAACGTCATGCACAACATAAATTCTCCTAACGTCGGGAATATGCTTAAAATATATGAATTCTAATTCTGTGGTTAGTTTAGGCTTAAGACACTTAGATTCTCCTATTGGAGGAGTGAAATTCCCCGAATAGTATTTACATGTCATCATCTCTAAATAGCATAATAATATAACATTCAATAGTTAATTCCATATCATTTCCTAGTTGCCTCTATTTATAGTCCATGGAATCTGAACTCCTCAAAATCAAAATACCAAGTCAATTACCTAATAAACTGAATAATCCGCTCACAAGTAATACATGTTGGTCCCATGTACAGTCAAAACACAACCAGTGCCTTTTTGCTCATGCATCCCAAAAATCTTGGTGGAGACACTCCTATAACATGACCCAATAATTCAAGTTTATACAACTCAAGGATATTGAAAGAACATCCATACAAATACTTATATACAATTAACCCCAACGTAAAACGAAAGTATCGAGATAACAGTTATAATATCAAGTCATTACGCTGACTCGTGATTATTCCAAGTGCTTCAACTACCCATACAAGCGTAGAACCAACAACCCAAATTCTCAAATGACTCAACTCTTAACAAAAAAACTCACTCCATAAAATATATATATATATATCGTCAACTCTTAGGTCATATCTAAAGCTTATATTACATTTGACATCGAAATCAAAATTTTATAACAAGTGTTATGCCACACCTGACCAATTACACAAGCCTATAAAAATTTAGGCCTTCATCATTCAGTCATCACAATATCTATAAGTCAGGCTGACAAGTTCCCAAATCTATTTATTTAAACGTAGTGACTTGAACGTCAAACCCAATACAGCTTACTTGGTAACACCAACCATGCGAACTCTTAATTCTTATCAAAGATTACCCAATTCTTTATCAAACTAACTCCATGATTATTTTTTATTCTCAAAGATTCAAGAATCTAATACAAAACATACTTATCATCAATTTATACCTCATATAATTAAGAGTACAAACTTAAAACCACAAACCATCAAACTATAACCTTATGGTAGCAGTGTCATCTCCAAGAAAATCATGACTTCTTCGTCAAGGGAAAAACCTTAATAGTTAAATGAATGAGACAACATGATATCTGTGAACCCACTAGCATAATTTGACACATGCGAACTTAATTTCCAAAAATATATACTAGACTCTATAAAGTAACATTTTAAATTCACAAAGAAGAAAATGATACAACCCTCGATTAATCATTTTGCGAGGAATCCTACTCTTGCCTCAAGCAATAATTCTATTGCTATCACAAAAACTTACTACCTTTTATCAAAATTTACCTTTATTGTTCTATTTTTCGCTATACCTTCATAAAAAAAATTCCTAGATAGGCTCGCTACCTCTTACAATCACAAACCCAATAATTTACCAATGAAATCATTCTAACTTAAAATCAATAAGTTACTACAAAAATTCAAGTGACAATACATATATCATAAATATCAAACTTAGTTTCAACAAAATAAAACCAAATTCCCAAATTCGAAATTCCTTGTGGACAACCTGTCGTATAACATGTCTTGGGCATACTGCATCACCACACATTCTTCACGTAAATCGCAATGCATAACTAAGTATTTTAAAACTTTGCTAACATAAAGTCTTAAGTCATAACATATACTCCTGATAAATCAAATAAAACATTTAAAAACTTACAGATCGATAGTGAGATTTCTAAGCTTCACGTGGCAGATGGACACCCTCCAAGGACCGTGCTTTGATACCAATTGAAACGTCTAAGACTCTTTAAACTTAAATTCGGAATTTTTTTTAAAAATAATAACAATACATATATGCCCATACATATATGTATCACATTTAAAATCAACTACTGCTACACGTAGTAATTTAAATAGAAATAAACAATTAAATAATTTAAAAGGGTTTCATGCATGAAACAAAATAGTAAGTATTCCATGTTTAAAACTCAACATAATAAAATAAATGTATCTTAAAACATCCCATAAAAATTGCAACGGTCACGGGGCCACTGTTCCGTGAACTCATACGTCATCACCACCGGTAGGAGCTATATAAATATCATCTGGCTCACCTGTACCATATAAGCATAGTGAGTCTAGGGGCTCAACATGTCTAAACTTGAATATCAAGGTTTAAAATAATGCATCACATAATCATACTAATACATATACATGATACATGAACATGCATGACAATATTTTCCATAACATAAATACTGAAACATAAATCTTAATCATAAACATCATCTTTCTTCATCATACATAACATAATTGAGCATGGTATTTTTGAAACAGTCTATGGTCCTATCCGTAAGTCTGACGCTTATCTGTGTCGACTGATCAGTCTCTTGAATCAACGTACGTGGCGGTGATAAATCACCTCCTATGGTAGTAAACTACCACATAAATCATATATCATATGGTGGATAACCACCCTTATGTCACACTACTTCAATTTCCATCAAGAAAATATTTTATTGCTCAACTCATACATAATCATAATCATATCATATAAAATTTCATGAATGCATGCACTGAAAATTTGTCCGTAATATATATTTAATTGATTTTCATAATAAATATACTTATACTTAAAATATAAACTTCATGCATAAAAATAATTAAATATATATTTCGGACTTAGTTATTTTTCATGGGTAGGTCCAGACTGCTGGTCTCTCTACTAAACCCCTTAACTGACTTAAAGCCCATTAGCTAACTTAAAAGCCCATAATTAAATAAATAATTTTAAAAATTATAATTTTTTTACTAAAATAAAATACTTAAATATTATTGGGCTTAAATAAAAATATTTAGGCCCATTAACTAATTAATTCATATAAATTCATGGACTGACCCAATAAAATCACCGACTGGCCCAAAAATTTCTATGGGCCCACAAGCCCATGAAAATCATTGGGCTAACTTAAAAATAATTTTAAAAGCCCAAATAAAATTATTTGAAAGCCCAAATAATTTTATTTCTAATTAATTGGCCCAAAAACCAATTAAAACACTAAATACTTAAAAATTAAAATACTCGAGCCCGACCCACCTAACCCAGACCCGGACCATCCTAACCCGACCCATGACCCCCTTAACCAACCCGGACCCAACCCTGACCCAAGAACCCGACCCAGCCACTCCCCAACCAAGCCCGACCCTTCCCTCTCCTAGATTCCTCTCGGCTCAGCGGCAGTCCCCATTCCCGACGATCGTCCGGCCACCTCCGGCCACCAAATTCCGGGGCACCACCACCACTAGATAGCCCACATTTAGGGGGTTCCAACACAACAAGAATCAGACCAAACCATGGCCCGAAAAGTGAGAACGAAGCTCTGCACCAGACACCTTCTTCCTCCTCACGCGCAGACTGAGCAGTCCCCAAACTTTCAATCGTGCGGTTTCTTCCGACCACCAAAGACCGTGAAACCACCTCTCAATCTTCAACATCTAAAGATTTCAAACCCAACAAACCTCACTCAAAATGGTGTCCCGAGGAAGGAGAACGAAGTCTTCTTCCTCAGAATCCTAAACTGCCCGATCTGCTGCACCCAACTTGAATAGCTTTGACTTGGACCTTTCCAGCCCCAAACCAACCACATAGCTCAATCATGAGGACCCTAAGACACCCCTTGACAACAGCCATCAGCCTGGACCGCACCATGCTAGGAAGAAAACGTGATTCATGGACAAAAATACACAACTATATGCAACAAACAATTCATATCTTTCAATATTCGAACCTGATAACTTCTACAACAAAAACATCATGCATGGATAATAGCTTATATGGTGGCCAAATAAAAGTTTTAGACATGCCTTTAAATTTTTGAATGAGGATTGATGCGTATACGTGGCTCCGGGACGATGAACGGACCAAAATCTTCAAAGACCAAGTTTGGTCGGCTATGGTGATTGTTAAATCTGATGAATGGCGTGTAGGAGGGTTGAAGAAAGGTTGATGGAGGCGGCTGATGGCTTTAGTCGTAGGGTAGGGAGAGATTTGGTGTATTTTTTGGTAGATTAGGATAATAACAAATATAATTTATTTAGGAAGATAATATACCATAAAACTAATATTTAAAAACTCTTAATAATAATAATAGTAATCTGATGAGAATTCCTAAATCCCGAAATATAATATTAAAGGATTTTTAAAGATCAATAAAAGTCATTAAAATGACTTATTTTGGCCAAAAATTAATTATTAAATAAATATATAAGTAAATACTAAAATTTTCTTGACAAAATACCTTAAAATATTATTTTAAGGCTCATAAAACTCATAAAATATTTTTGGCTAAGAATTTTGGTATCTCGTCCGTCCACGGTCCCGTTTACGCGATCAAAAATAATAAATTCCTTAAAAATCTAGAATTTCCATAATTATGGGTTAAATGCTAAAATAAATTAAATCATGCATATAAATCACATAATATCACATAAATACATTTAACCCTTAATTAAAAATTAATTTTTCCTAATTATTCATGCGGATTTATGTTTTAAAATTTCCGGGTATTACACATAATATGTATATGAAGTTGATAAGAATGATAGAATGGTTGGAAATGAATTACGGTTGCCGAACTTATATCGTTATGTCGTCAAGTCAAGAATTGACTAGTTTTGGATTCTCTTTGATTGAGCTGAACATGGTTTGAGTTCTTGCTTATGTTCTTCTATATATATGTGCGTTTTCAGATTGAAAACAGGGGACATCGAGCTTGAAAAGTTCAGCGTCGAACCTTGAAAAAATTTATCAAAGTTTGTGCATTTTATGACTTGAAGAGTGATTGATGGTTGAGCAGATTTTTACAAGGGACTTGTTGTGTTGCTTGACTAGAGTTGAAGAGTTTGAAAACCAAGATTGAAAGGTATAAGACAACCTTTAAAGAAAGGGCTTGCACACTCAATATGAATCTATTGAGTATCCCTTTCTAAAACCACATACTTTGTGCTTCTATTGTTAATAGATGTTTATATGATTACTTACTTGATTTAGTTCGTATTGTTGGTCTTGACTTGATGCGTTTGAGTTTGTTGCATTCATATTGGGCCAACTTTCTTTCGAGTTTTGAGGGCTGAGTTGCCCAGATAAAATGATAGGACGTTTGGTCGTATATTGAGGAATTTAGGTGATTGAGTTGTCCCTAATGTTTAACGGTTGGGTGATTGAGTCATCCCTAACGTTTGACGATCAATATAGTGGACCAAAATCCGGGAATAAACACTCAACGTCACCTCGAATGGAGAGTAGGTGGATGGGTTGACGTGTTTATTTTCCAGGGATCCCAAAACGAGAACCGATACCGATATGATAACCGATTTTAAATCATGCATTGCTTTTGATTTTAATAGATGAGTTTCTATTATTTGTTTAAGTTGAAATATTGCATGATTGTTTGAAGAGTTGATAGCATGTCTTGCTTGAATACAACGTTTGCAACTTGATTAATAGCATGTTGAATTACTATGCCTTAAGTTGCCTTGAGTCCTATTTGTTGAATGATTGGTATTATGCTTCAAGTTGAATTACTTGAGTTTATGCATGTTTATGTTGTTTTATACTGGGATTAAATTTTCACCAGAGTCTCTCCGGCTATTGTCTTGTTTGTATGTGTGCATGACAATAGGTGGGACTAGAACGAGTCCGGGAAGACCGTGAAGAACTGAGATCGAGAGAGATTAGAGTGGTGATCCGGGTTTAGATATGAGTTGCTGTCAAGTTGTACCAATTGGATATGTAGTTGGGATTTGGCTTGTATGCTATGACCTTAGCTTGTGTTGTATTGAACTCTAGTTTATGAAATACTAGTTGACATCTTCTTGAGATATTATGTTAGTGATAATGCTAGATAGTGTTGGATTATGAAGTATAGATATAATCTATTGAGTTGTATATGAAAAGAAGCATGTTGAAACTCATGTTGTGAATCTTAGTATTGCCTTGATTCTTCTTAGACTTGAGATAGCATGCATATGATTTTGTAGCTTGTACAAGACTAGATGGTTTATTATTCCACCTTTGACAGCAATCTTTGTGTAGCAGAATTTTCAGAGTTAAGAGCCCGCTCGATCGGCTGTAGTTGCCCGATCGTGCGAGGCCTGTAATTGTGCAAACAGAGAATTCAAATTTTTTTGGCCGCTCGATCGGTTGAAGTTCACCGATCGAGCGAGGCCAAATTGTGCAGACCCGAGAGCTTGATTATGCTAGCTCGCTCGATCGGCTGAATTTGCCCGATCGAGCGAGGCTCTTGAAGTTTTAAAAAAAAAAAATTTAGATCTTGGTTCTTAATTTCTTTTGAGTACTTGATTAATTGTTCCAAGAGAAGATTAGCAACCCGGGTCTTCACATCTTTAGTGTAGTACCAAAATAACATATTCGATGTTTCATATTTTAACACACACGTATATATAATTAATATTATGTTGTTAATATGATAAATCATGAACGAGTGGATCAATAATTTAGATGGATGAATTGTAATCTAGCGGTTGAAGCATAAATATATACTAGCGGTAACGCACATGCATTGTGTGTGTAACGTAATACATAAATATTATGTTGTGTATAATATTATATAATATTTATTTTTAAAATATTTGATTTTAATATGATATGCATATTTTTTTGTAATTTGACATTTTTATGGTTTTTATTTTTTTTCAATTTGAAATTGGGGATAGTATAGATAATAGAAAAGTCATCTATTTCGCATTTCCCGGTACAATAGCATAACAAGTTTGGGGTAAAAATGTGATTTCCTAGAAGTAGAGAGGCTAACAAGTAATAGGGTCAGCGATGAACGAAAGAAGTGTGTGTGAAGCCCACGTGTTACATATAAAAATTTGATAATTTTCCATATTTTTCTTATCTACAGAAAATGTACAGCCAAAATTGGCGACCCACAAAAGACTGAGGTCTGGGATTATGGCGGATACGTTCTGCCCGGACTGCAAGAGAGCGACGGAGGTGGTGTTCGATCACTCGGCGGGGGATACGGTGTGTTCCGACTGTGGGCTGGTGTTGGAGGCGCATTCCATCGACGAGACTTCTGAATGGCGGACTTTTGCTAATGAGAGCGGGGACAACGACCCGGTTCGTGTCGGCGGCCCCACAAACCCGTTGCTGGCGGATGGTGGATTGTCCACCGTGATCTCCAAGCCCAACGGATCCACGGGAGAATACTTGTCTTCTTCCGTGAGTCGGTGGCAGAACCGGGGATCGAACCCGGATAGGTCGCTCATTCAGGCCTTCAAGACCATTGCTATAATGGCTGACAGGTTTGTGATTTCTTCGTGTTTTCTCAGGTTTTTTTTGTGAATTATGTTGCTTGCCGAACTGGGTTGTTGAAGTTTTTAGATTTTTGGCGGGTGGTGTACAGAATTTTGTGGTTGGTCCGGTGTTATTTCAAATTCGAATCGTTAATTTGTTGAACTTTCGAGTGCGTAAAGAAATTTTGCTCGATTGATGGTTGGAATTTGCCGGCTTGACGTGCATTGGCGCTCGTTTATTGCTTCCTTAAAATTATGCATTTTTATTCCAAATTTCGTTGAATCTGCCTTCTATGTTCTTTACGGTTTCAGCATGCGGCAAAAATCTGGAAAGATTATATTTTATGTCAAATGTTGAATTATTTTATTTATTGACGACTGACCTTGCCAGGCCCACTGAGTTGGCTCACGGTTTCGGACACTTTTTCAAAATTTTGACTTAAATTTTTGTTGGATTAGTTGCTGAAGGTAGCATTCTGGAGTAGCCGTGTTTTAGAATAGAGAGAGGTAGTGCAGCATATACATCGATACATGTCATATCTTATTATCGTAGACTAATAATTTATTATATCCTGTTTGTTCTACATTTTTATCGATCTCTTTTGTTTCTGTGATTTGATGTTATAAAAAAAAACCATTGAACGTAGTCTGAAATATCTAATAATATGGTGAGGCCTGAAATGGTTGGAATTTAACTTGCGCTAGGTCATAAGTATGGTGTCTTGGACATTGGTTTTGAGGTTCCGAATGGCTTCCTTAAGGTGCCATTTATCCGACATGCTAACATGTGGTTGCGGTGTGTGTCTATACAGCTTAGATAGTTCGAAATAGTGTTTTCTTTTTTGTTTTGCATTGTGATGTGTTCGAGGTAAGGGGTGATTAACATTGCACTTAGTTTGAAAATATGGTGCCTTACTCATTCACCAAGTTATTACGATTTTCTACCAAACTTGATTTAAAGTTTATATTTTCTTCTTCAATTTCTATACTTTTTATATTGCTCCAAGTCATGCAGTTGGAAATTAAACTGATGTTATTTATATTCTATCTTCCAGGCTGGGCCTTGTTGCTACCATAAAGGTATTGGTCTTTTACCATCTCTATCTGCCATTTACAGATTGTCAAGATCTTCGTTTATTGTGGTCACCTTTTAAGTGATAAAATTACCCGTTCTGGTAAATTTACCTTAAAGTATGGTTAACCATTCCTTCTAGACTTTGTTATATTATATTTGTTTGACGCAAGTTGAGAACAGGGAAGGAATCAATCACATGTTTGATATATGTATCTCGTCCCAAGAATTATGCAATGAAATTTCCAAAATTGGACCTTAAACATGCTTGAAAATGTACTGTTTAAGCTTGTTCCAGTCAGTGGCCATATTTTATGGTTCAAAATCTAATAACTTGTCTATCCATGCATGGATTCTGGGGTCATTTAGAAAGTTTGGTGTTCATTTTTTGTAGAAAGTTGCGTCACACTCTCTGCCTACTTGTAGAAGTTTTTACCTTATGTTTTTAAGGAGGGCACATCAATTTTAGAAGTTTGTGAATTTTCTTGGGACTGTTGAAATCAGATGTTTTTGCCTTACATGAAAGTTGTAACTTGTAGCTTAAAAAATTATGCCACTTGGTAAAATGAAGCCAAAAGATTGCAATTAGTTCATTTGGCTTTGTATATTGAGTAGATGGGGATTGTTAGAATATCTAAGTTAGTTTGGAGAAGCTGTTGAACCTCAGTTTACATGATGTCGATTTCAAGGATCGAGCAAATGAGATATATAAAAAGGTAGAGGATCAAAAGCCTCTTCGTGGGCGAAACCAAGATGCTATTTTAGCTGCTTGCCTTTACATCGCTTGTCGACAAGAGGATAAGCCACGGACCGTCAAAGGTTTATTTTTGCCTCTGAAGAAGTATTTCTTGTTTTTGGTTTGTGATTTCGTTATTAATCTTGCTGAGCATATGGTTTCAATTAGAAATTTGCTCTGTTGCCAATGGGGCCACCAAAAAGGAGATTGGGCGAGCAAAAGAGTTCATTGTGAAACAGCTAGAGGTAGAAATGGGGCAGTCTATGGAGATGGGAACAATTCACGCTGGCGATTTTTTGGTGAGTTCTTTCTAACACCTCGCTCACACACGAGCTGTAGTTTAATGTACGAACATGATTGCAGAGACGATTTTGTTCCCATCTGGGTATGACTAATCAAGCTGTGAAAGCGGCTCAAGAAGCCGTACAAAAATCGGAAGAGCTGGATGTAAGGTAGAATCACTTGCTTTTCTCAGACGCCTAGCCTAGGTGCTCTTCTTACAAAACAATATTACATATCCTGCTTGCAGGAGAAGCCCCATATCCATAGCAGCTGCAGTAATATACATAATAACCCAGCTTTCAGATGACAAGAAACTTCTCAAAGGTGGTTTTTTTTGCTGTCGACAGTAACCCGATTTTGGCTTTTTGATTTAAAAAGAATTTGAAATTTATGCTTAAATTTTCTGGAATCCCAAACACTCAACTACAGATATTTCGCTTGCCACTGGAGTTGCTGAAGGCACTATTCGGAATTCATATAAGGATCTCTACTCGTACGCAGCGAGGATCATACCCAGTTGGTTTGCCAAGGAAGAAGACCTTCGACAACTCTGCAACCCATGATTGGTTTTAGATGTGCAGATTTTGCGGTAGGATTCACGTCTAAGTTTATTTTCTTCCCAAATCTCGTGGAAATTAAATTCTCGCTACGGTTAAATTAAACTTTTTTAAGCTTAGAAAATAAATTGATTTTCGATAGTTCCAACTCATTTTTAATTATGGTCTCATTTCATTTTCACTATTCAATATATGTTTAGACTTCATTCATGAACTTAACCAGAAATAAAACAAAGCATCATTCCATATTACAGGTTTTATCTTCTAATTTCATGTCCAAATGTTACATATCTATATGAAATCGTCATGCTCAAGGGCAATTGAAAACATGTACGTACATGCAAGTAATAAGTTTACCATCACTCTGAAATCTCAATGTTCAACTTCATTTTATGGATTTTGCTATTATATGACACGTAATAACCAAAGAAATAACATTTGATTTCATTTAACGTGTTTAACCATTATTATTTCTCAATAAGACAATAACTAAAATTCAATTGTCCAAACACCTCCCAAATTTTGAAGATGGTCGTGACTCGTGCTACACAAAAGATTCAGTTGACTAGAAAATTATGATTCCAATGTGTTTAGGTTGATGTATTTGATCAGGAATGAAATATTTGATTCGGGTTGGATTTGAAGATGAATGAGTGTTATTTGAAATTCCCCGTAATTATTATTGGAATCACATAAAACTCAATATATATATATATATATATATATAGAAATTTGGCACGTGTGTTGCACCTGAGAAACGTCTGTTGTAGTAATCAGAATTTAATCAGAATTCGAAATAAAATTAACATCAAAATTTTTGTTAGACGGTCTTGTAAGACGGATTTTTTATTTGGGTCAACGACGAAAAATTATTATTTTTATTTATAAATATGAGCAGGATTGACTCGTCTTACAAGACACATACTCCAAAATTAATTAACTCAACAAAAAATAATGACAATTGTATTGTGAATTCTGACAATTCATGTTAATTTGTTTTTTTTTTTTTGACAAGAAACTTGTAACTTTATTGAGAACTAGAAATGTCAGAAATTACAAGTTTAACTAGCTAACTCAGAAAAGTCTCAGACACCCAACAAAAAAGTGGAGAGGAAGAAACAAAAAATTTAGCTAAAGAATGAGCCACTTCATTGGCCGATCTACGTATATGAAATAAAGAAGCAATATCCAGGTCTGATAACAAAGCATTAATCTCCGACGCATACAGACCTACATAACTCAAAGTCTCAAATCACCACTAGGCTTCGTGACTACTTGCACTGCCAATAGTGAATCCAATGAATCAACGCTTGTTTGATATCTTTCTCACGAATATACTCCACACCTGCTTTAATAGATAGTAGCTCTCCAAGCAAGGGCGTAGGCAGGTAATGGGTCACCCGGGCTTCAGCTTGGGTGACCCAAATTTTTTAAAATATTTTTACATGACCCAAAAATTTGTAAAATAAATTTTAAGTGTTATTTTTTGGGCTAATGTTATACTGGCCCGGGTAGCCCAATTTAAAAAAAAATGAAATAGCGCACATTTTAGTTCACAAAATTAGTAAAAAAAAAATTACAAAAAAAAAACAAAAAAACAAAAAATGGATTGTTCTTCATGTCTGTCATTGTCTTAGTACGATATTCTTCACTTTCTATCTTCTAAAGTTCTCAGACATTATAATGCTCCTACATTTATAAGGTATATATCGACCAAACAATGATAAAATTTGTATATAAGATGATAAATATTTATCTTTTTGTAATTAATTTTGAGGCGATTTTTTTGGTTTTTTTTAATAGATAATTTTACTGTTTTTTCTGCAAAAATTGGTGTTTTCAACTTCCATGATTTTTGGATTTCTCCCTAAAAAATTTTAACCCAGGTGGAGCTGAAATCCTGACTCCGCCATTGTCTCCAAGGACAATAGCTCTCCAAGTAATCTCAATGTTAATTACTTGTATGTAACTAATTTGGATAAAAACATGTTTTTTTAAAATAAAAAATTGGACTACTCAATTTTTTTCTCATATTTGTTTTTATCGTATTTTCTTTAGTCGTATTCTCTCAACAATGTAAATATTTTCTTATTTTCTTCAATTATTACATTTTTTGAGCGATCAATAATTTAATACATTTTTCTTTGATCTAACAGTAATCGTGCGATATAAAATCAATACACTAAAAAATGAAAAAGGATTCACTTTTTAATTTTAATGCATACCATATGTTCAATTAAAAATGAGATAATATTTTATCCAATTCTAGAGCATTTACTAAAATTTTACAAAAGAGTAATTATTCATTTAACAACGTATTCCTACTCATCATTAAATTACACTATTTAATTTTAAAAATTTAACATCTTTATCTAACTAAAAATATTGAGGAAATTGTTTAAAAGGTTCAATGAAAAATTTTAAAGCACGCTTGTTTCTGATTCAAAACAATGATCACATTGATAAATAAATTATTTTTATTTTAATTTTATTATCATAGTTTAAAAATTTTATCCCTATAGACACGTTTTCGAATGTAGCATGTTAAAATATAATCATTATTTGGTTACAATATTGATCATATATAAGATTAGGTACATAGAATAAAATCTAAGATATATTTAAAGACCTGTAAATGATGGAATTGAATTTGAAAGCAGAAACAAAATAAGAAAATGAATAATACTATAGTGTATGAACTTTAACTTTATGCATAGAAGAAATATAATGTGGATCCACCACTTATAGATACTTATATATATATATATATATATATATATATATATATATATATATATATATATATATATGAGTTTTAGCCCTCAGGGGCACGGCTGAACTGACAAAGGCCTTGGTGAAAAAGAAGGTGACGAGTGTTCGAATCCCGTAAAAGGTGTATTTGGCCTTGTTTATCGCGCTTGTGAGTCTTCCTCTCCCTGGATACTTACCTGGCCAGACATAACCCTGATTTACCTCCCCTCACGCCGGGGCTTGGAGCGGCTCTGTGTGGGGCCCTTGGGAGTGGGGCTCACCCTTTTTTATATATATATATATATATATGAGTTTCATTCAGCTTAGCTCATTATAATATTTTTTTTCACTCATTTTTTCCTTCATTTTACTCCAATAACTTTACAGTGAGACGGTTAAATAGTTTAGCTCATTTAAATATTAATTTTGATGTTTTTTTTTTTTTTTACTAAATAGTAGTCTCTACTTTCGCCAACTTCAATTTTTAGAAGTTGAGATTAGTAATTTAAAGTTTATAGACAATTATCTAATTTTTATTTTGTGGTATTTGTTTAATCATGTTATTTTTTTATGTCCTACCTAATTCATGTTTTAAATTTTTTTATTGAATTTTTATAATCACAATGATTAGAGGTATTGCTCACATACAATATGCATTTAAAAATTAATATATTTAAACTATTAATATTGAAGTGTCAAATAAATATATTGAATAATTATTTAAGTACGTTTAGAAAGTAAAATATACATCATAATTTAGATTTAAAGATTAACATACTAATATAGAATTGTGATGAATATCTTAAGAAGCAAATGGTGTTAGTCCAAAAGAATGAAACATGGTCATTGTAAAATAATTTTTTTTAATTAATTAAAAAATTTTCAACACATGTGCTTAATTAATTAGAAATTTTTAATATAGTATGTTGATAATTATTTTTTTTATATGAGTTAGTGATAGAATTCTTATGAGAATTTTTGGGGAATTTTTTTTTTTCATGCCTTTAGTTATAACAATGGAATCTTATAATTGAAAACATCAAATGGAACAAATTACCAAGATAAAAACTAATCAGGACATTAAAAAATATGTGGTTACCCAATTAGTTAACTGACATGTTCTTTAGCTTGCTGATTTAATATATGTCGAATTCATAATTGCTGAGTTTGACAAGAATTTACGCAGAATGAAACACAATTTTAAATAAAAATACTTGATTGTATTTGTATTGAAATTTTGTATATTTTATATATGTTTTGAATTATTTCACATATAAGATTGAAATTTTATATATTATGATATAATATTTATTATGCATCTTAATATCGAAAAATATATTGATTTATATTGTAGCTCCTATGTTAGACAATCTAGTTTTGAAAATGAGAAATATTATGTGTACATAGAGGGTTACACACTACACATGAAATTACAAAAGTATCCCTCCACTTTATTTGAAAAAACTTTTTCCAAAATACATCTATGTAATTTCAAGTGTTGTGTAACCCAACGTATAACTCTCCGTGTACATGTAGCATCACCCTTTGAAAATTTACTATCTTGAAGAAAACCAATAGACAGCAGTAAATACAACATAATACTTTTTACAATAGAATATGTCAGATTATCTTTAAAAAAGAATTAGTAGTCATCAACAAATTTTAGACGTTTTTAAGCAAAAAACGTTGCAAAACAAACACAAACATGTCATTAAGACAAATTTTTGTGCATCGTAAGTTGGTAACACAAATTCTTGGAGAATGCAAAGTTTACCTTTACAAACACTTTCTTAATATGTATAAAGAGTAAAGACACACCTAAACCTAAATGGATTAACGAATAATGTATGGAGTATTTTGTCACTGTTTTCGAGAGAGAGGGATCTATGAGATTAAATTCCATTATTAAATTTTTGTTTTGGGTAATTAAAGACATTGTGGAGGAATCGAAATACATAAAATTCTTTAATTATTGCGAACTTCGCCAAGCAATGAGCTGCTGCGATAGTTCGTAAGAGGCCGCATATATATGTTTTGAGTCTAGAAAATGCATATTTTTGATAGTTTCGATCAGCATCCCCTCAAGACCGATAGAGTCATCAACTAATCAGAGAACACTCAAACATATATAAACGATAGATATTATACTGCTTGCTCAGTTTGAGTCCATGAAGAATGGCCATGTACAAAATTATATATATATATATATAATATAACAATTCAAGACCAATAAAATATACTGCAAGAATAATCACATCATATACGGTTATTCCACTAATTAATCTAGGTAATAATATTGGCTCTTGTGAGACAGATGTGAATCCCCACTTAGCATTGTTTTGTCCAATTGTGTAAAAGCAACCCCTTGTTGTCCTTTTCTCCATTTTCATTCAGCTTTGACCAACCATTTTATAAATAAATTATTGAAGGAACTGTTCTCAAGTCCCATCAATTCTTAATTATGTTCAATTTCAATTCTTAATAAGAATTTATTATTATTATTATTATTATTATAACTTGAACTTGAATGAATAAGGAGGAGTTAATTCTTAGATTTTATATATATTTTAAAATAATGATTACCCAAATATTCCCACCAACTCATCACAACCTTTTATTAATAACACATGATTAAATCTTTGTCTCCCCCTTCCTCCAATCAAACACACTCTTGCACAGATTTATCAAATCACTCTCTTCCCCCTTCGTCTCCACATAGCCCATTTTCTTTTCTGGTAACATTTGAAGTTGAAAGATTCTACCAGTGTTCATGGATGCGTACGAGGCAACCAAAACAGTGATGTCAAGGATCCAAACTTTGGATCCGGATAATGCTTCGAAAATCATGGGTTATATACTGTTACAAGACCAAGGCGAGATGGAGATGATAAGATTAGCCTTCGGCCCTGAAGCCCTTTTGGCATCTTATATGAACCAAGCAAAATCCGTTTTGAGGCTGCCTTCAAATAACTCTTCTTTGGAGTCTCTGTCAAACCCCATTCGGCCAAGCAATACTACATTTCCTCAAACTTCACCGCGAATCTTGATACCCAACAATGGCTTCCAGTTTCCCAACCCTTGTTCACCTGCTGGAGTTTTTCCTAGAAGCAGTCCGAGGCCTATTTCTTATGCTGCCGTGCTTAATGGCTCTAACAGTACTCTGGCTAGTAATAGCTCAACTTCACCAAGTTCGCATTTTTACGGTAATAATGACTTTGGCGATGAGTTGTTGAGTAGTGGTGGGGGTTTGGTGAACCCTCAGGTTCAAGATCAGTTGCCTTTTGTTGATGAATCTTTGGGGGAACCAATAATGAGTCCAAGTGGGGGAAGTGATTCTCTGGTTTTCCCTTACTCCGAGGATTTGAACAGCATTTCATCACCTCTCTTCCAGCCATTTCACAGGAGGAGTTGCTCAGTAAATGATGCTGCTTTTCTCTCCAATCTTGAAGACGGAGGTGGGGGCTGTGGGTTTGTGTGGAGGCCGTGCGTGTATTTTGCGAGAGGGTTTTGCAAGAACGGAAGTACCTGCAAATTCTTGCATAGTGAAATGGGTGATGGTGATGTGGAATCTCCAAGCAAGAATAACTCAGCGTTCGATGAATTGTTGAGAGTGCAGGCCCTTCAACAGCAAAGGCTTGCTTTCATGGCTTCCGGAGGTCATCATCCTTTTGCTTATAACAAGTGCATGACCCTTACGAATGAAAATCGGAGGTAAGCTTTTGTAGAACTGCCAAGTTCTTTTGACAGTCGACAGGTTGTAAGCTTGATCCCGCTCTCAGGATTTCCCAAGTCACGGAGTCTTTTTAACCCTTTATCATAAGAGCCTCACTGTTTTTGGTAGCGTGAAATCGTTACATCTTAATGTCGAAAGAAATGCTGGGATTTCTTAGTTTTACATGACTTTTTGTTTGTTTGTTTGTTTGTTTCGTGTCATTGTTTGAGCAATTTTCATCCATGTTTGCATCTTCATTAATGGAGCCAACACTTTACATCCACTGTCACTGCATTGATGATGGCATCTGAATTCCATTAATTTAATCAGAGTCGAAATTTCAGGAATGATTTTTCGCCATTGGGATTTTATTGTGGTGGGAGTTCAAGCTCCCGGCAAATTTACTTGACGTTTCCATCTGATAGTACCTTTAAGGAAGAGGATGTTTCTGGTTATTTTAAGTAAGTTTTGTCTGTTAAGTGATGATCGATAATTTATTTTAAACCTTTTTTGTTAGAATGAGCTTTGATTATGCTTCCTTTATCCCGTGTTTGTAATTGTAGTACTTTTGGACCAGTGCAAGATGTTAGGATCCCATATCAGCAGAAGCGGATGTTCGGATTTGTCACATTTGTCTACCCAGAAACTGTTAAACTCATACTGGCTAAAGGAAACCCACATTTTGTATGTGATTCTCGTGTTCTTGTCAAACCTTACAAGGAGAAAGGAAAAATCTTGGACAAGTAAGGGGCACTCTATTCATTATTAGTTGGTTTTTCAGATTTGTTGCTACCAATTGCTATTGTTCAACCATTTGCAGGAAGTTACAACATGAACAAATCGAGGGAGTGGATTATTCGGTTTGTTTGAGCCCTTCTGAAATTGATTCTAGAGGACAATTGGATATCCCCTTCGGTACTGATTCATGACCAGCCGTTGTTTTCTGGCCCAGCAGAGTATTTTTTAATCTGAACCTCCTTTGTTATTTTCCTGCAGGGTCTAGAATGTTATTTGGGGCACAAGAGTTGATGCTTAGGAGAAAATTGGAGCAGGAAGCTGAATTAATACAGCATGCCATTGAACTTCAAGGCAGGAGGTTGATGAATCTACGACTGATGGACCTGAAAAACCATCACCTTAGCCATCCGTTTCTGCCAAGAATGCCTAGTGGTTACCCCCATTGCTCTCCAAGGCAATCTCAGTTGCCAACGAATCAAAATCTTTCCAGTTTTTCTGATAACATCAATCCAGATGTTTCGAAAGGTTAGCTTGGAGATATTTAAGCCTTTTTTGTCATTTAAGCATTTTGTTGATGTCTTAAAATCTTCATGATATCAATGGTTCTGAAGGTTAAACGTTAAGGTTGAATCCATTATGATGGAGTTTCCTTGTTTTTTCCACGGACTGAAGGTGTCCAAGAATTAGCTAAATCAACAACTTTTGCAGCTAAGGATGATCAAAAGTTGGCATTGGAGGAAATTGAATCTTCTACCAACGACAAAATTAGCATTGACCACAAGCAAGAACATGTAAACGGAGATGAATCAGGTCTTCCTGAAAGGTATTCAAATTATGTTAACGGGAACTTTGGAACATGGTTATGCATGAAGCAGAAAAATAGACATGTCTATCGTGCTAAGCATTTTTCTTGTCTTTGTCTTGAAACCAGCTTGGATGACATCCTTCCTGATCTATTCTCTTCTCCTACAAAATTATCAATGGAAGGAAAATCTATTTTATGCAATGTTTCTACTCAAGGGGGCAATAACATACATGTCGATACATTCTCTAACGGTGTCCCTCTCGTGCCTATCAGTTCTACTCTCAGCATGGCTTCTTTTAAGTCGTGTCACTTTCAAATGCCTAGGTATTATACTTTTCGTTTTCTTGTTCTATGTTGCACATCCCTGGTTTCACCATTTCAAAGCAAACTAGGTTTGTAATGTTAATGGACTACTAGGTTTTCCTCGGGGCAAGAAGCCATTGAAATGTAGGAGCTAGAGTTGTTTTGTGGCTAGCAAGAAAGGATTCGCTAACTGGGTAAGATCACTTCCTTCCTTTCATTATGTTTGATGCTAAATGTTTCTACACCCGTTCCGGCAATATACGAGTTGAGCATGAATAATTAACGTTGGATCATTGAGACCTATCCAAATGATCCAATGACAACCCATGTGCATCACCAAGGAGAATTCAGTTTTAGTCCTGTAGTTATTCTCCAACAAATCAATTTAAGTTTTTCTTTTCTCTATACGATCTAATTTTCCTGCTAAAAATCTATTGAGTTGGGTAAAATTCAGCAAGATTTCTTCAATGTAACAGTCTGATTAAAATTGATAAATGATCTCTTATACTTCATATCAAAGTTATATTGCATCTTCTGCATAGTTAATAAGCATAAGAGTAAATCATGGAATGGTTTTTCAATTTACTAAACTTCAGTTATATATATATATATGAGTTCTTTTATGGTGCCCAACACTGTATGTCCACTTCATGCCCACCATGTACAAGTCAACTCATCTATTGTACCGGTCAACTCATCTATTGTACATGGTGGACATGAAGTAGGCATATAGTGTTGGGCACCATAAAAGAACTCTATATGTATATATATATTCGGTGCTGTTATTATGCATGATTATTTGACTAATGATTCTGCAGTGACGCCCCAAATCACTAAATTCTGGAGTAAAAATGTTTTTTATTTTTGTTGTTGTTTAAAATGTTCATATATATGTTTGATGTTGGCTGATGCAGAAAGTTTGAGTAGCATATATAGAAGAAAGTAAAAAGTCCTCTAGCTGTATAGCCAAACAGAAGAAAAAGATCTGTGAGGAAGATTTCCTCAAGATTATGGTCATCATCAATACCATACTACTTCAAGCTTACATTATGCATTGGATGAACTAAGTTATTGGAGTGGGGCCGGGCCTCTCTTTATGTTTAATTCGTACGCTCTCTGAACTTTGTAGTTGTGTGCTGGACCACATACAGCCATAGCATATAAATATTACATTATCAAACAAAAGTCAGTAATAGTAACTAATAACTATCAAATTAAGCGTGCAACTTTATATCTATATATATTTTTGTCTACCTTTTAGTTTATTGTCCATGTATGTAGATTCTTAAAATATTCGTCGAACCTTGGCTAAAAATAAATCGTCAAACCTGAAGCTGTGATGTAACTTGTGGAGAGTGATTTTGATGCTTAAAGTGTGAGATATACCGAGATGAAACCATGGATGTATGGGACTCTTTTGTCTGATTTAGCGAGTTGTTTTCTTTTTTCAAGCGAGACATGAAGTCGAGGAGGGCCCCTGATTCACATGGGACAGCTGACACCATTTCAATCAAATTATGAAAATGGGTTTCGGTCTTTGCGAGATACGCGCGCACACACACACACACACTATTTCGCTTTCGCTCTCACATTAAATTAAAATAAATATCTACATGGTTTTTGAATCTGCCACACCTACTAATTTATAAGGCAGCTTCTATGCTACACCGGGTGTTTTTCACCCGGTGCAGCATCTACCTTTCATGGGGCATGGGGCCCACAAAAATTTGTGATTTTTGTGGGCCCCATGCCCCATGAAGGACCAAGATCCACCGGGTGAAGAACATGCGGTGGAGCATTGAAGCTCCCAATTTATAATCATATTTTGATATACTTGAAAAAAAGAGCACGATATCAGGTTGTTTTTAGTCAATTCAATCAAATATCATATTAATAATTGAATATTTACATTTCTTAAATAATATTCAATTAAATTTATTTATACTTGGTCAAATATAAAATAAAAAGTTAAATTAATTATTATTGGGTTATCTACAATATAATACGATGAAACGATATTTTATTATCGAAAAATTTTATACAACTACACATACCTTATAATTTACTCGTTTTTTTAATCAAACTTTATTAAATTATTGCAGTATATTTGTAAACAAACGAATACTAAAAAATAAATAATAAATCAAACCAAGGAAAACATTTAACAATAGTAATCTTATATATTTAACATTATGAACTTTTCATTAGTATTTTAATTTATGTCAATGGTGTTATTATATATAATACAACGTATGAGTGAATAAATCATAAAACCAAAAGACGAATGTTTTTTAATAATCAATTTATATGTAATATGGTGAGCATATATAGAAAATCATATATACATTTAAATGATTTTTTAAACAACTTAAATCATAATATATAATTGTTTCAATTAATTGACTCAATAATTATATACATCATATGGTAAGGAGATATGTGAAAAATTAATTTGAAAAAACTGTAATATTGGTCATGTATGTTTGTCACTTTGTGATTTCGATCATCTATGTTTTCATATTTTAGTTTTAGTCCTGCATGTTCCTATTTATAACAATTCCAGTCATTTTTCTTCGAAAATATTTACGTGACACTATACACGTCAACTTTACATCAGCACTGCATTGGAGCCACATCAACACCACATCGAAAAAAAAAACTATAATTGCCAAAATAAAATAAAGATGGCGGACTAAAACTGAAAATATAGAGGACCAAAATTGCAAAGTGACAAACTTACTAGACCAAAAAATCTATTTTCTCATTTACACTAACTTTTTCAATCCAATTTAAAGATAATTTCAAGTTATGAACTTATAACCATATAGAGACATGAGTAATAATTAATCTCTATAACTTTAAAGTGATTATTAGTAAATTATCGATATTACATTTGATACATAAATTTTTTAATTGGTAAAAAAAAAATCAAACAAAACACTTTTTTAAAATGATAAAATTTTGAATGAGGGTATAATAAAATTTAATATGACATAATTAAACTTAGCATCTTAATTAACAATTACTAAGAATTTATCATTAAATCATTATTTTTTAACAAATTTTATTAAACTAATGTAGTATATTTGTAAACAAACTAACACTTAAAAAAATAAATAATAAATTAAATCAAGTGAAATATTTATGAGTAGAAAAAATATATATTTAACTCTATTTACTTTCAATATCACTTTAATCTATGTCATTGGTTTTATTATATATAATATAACATATGAGTGAATAAATTATAAAACGAAAAGATCAACTCTATCTAAAAGTTAATTTATGTGTAATATGGTGAGGAGATATTATAAGAAAAAATCATTAATATAATTAAAATTTTATTTTACTTAAATCCTAATAATAATTTCAATCATTAATGACCATTTAATTATATACATAACATGACAACGAGATATGAGGAAAACTAAATCATTTTTACCTTAATATTTTCCATCTACTTTAAATACTATCAATAATATCAAGTTATAGACTAATAATTATATAGATATATGAGTAGTAATGAAATTTTTATAAGTGTAAATATCATATTGCATTTATAAAGTTAGTTATATGTTATTACAATATAAGTGCAATCAAAGAATAAATTATTTTCATATAGTTTTTTTTTAATTAAAAGTACATTGTGTCAAATCGTCTCTTATTTAATTATAAAAATTCACCTTCAATGAATTGTTTTGAATTTTTTTTTATGAATTTAAGAAAACAAAATTTAAAACACATGAGTATCAAAGTGGGCCATTTTTATAAAAAAAAAATTCTAATAGAAAAATATAATTTGGTTACAACATATTTATAAAAAAATTTAAAAACAATGATACGTCAAAATTGAATAGATATATAAGAAAATTTGAAAACAATATACGTCAAAATTAAATAGATATTTGATAATTAAAATACATTAGAGATATAACATGTTATTGAAACATAATTCTTAGGAAAATCTAACAACAATTAACATAAAAATGATTAGATGTTGGAAAATAAAAATATGTATTCATTAAAATTATTAAGATAATATATATTTATTTTATTATAACTATAAAAGTGTAAATATAATGACTAAGTTTTTCACTGTGTATTTTATATTTTGCCTTTAGATTGAGTATTCTTTCAATTAATTGTATGAAGTTCTAAATAATATTTTAAAAATCTAAAAATTGATATATAAAGTGAATATATGTTTGATAAATAAAAAAATATTTTCACTGAAGTTATTAAAAAAAAATCATGTATATTTAATAATATCTTTAAAAGTGTGAATAGGAAGAAAAAATTTCATTAGAGAAATAACTTTTTGCTGATAAATAATTACATAAACATTTAGTGGAAAATAAGTGAAAAAATTAAGGATAAATATAATATAAAATTCATGGATAATTTGGAATTAAAAAATTAAATGTTATAAATTATATTCATCAAAATAAATAAATCAAAGATAATTATGAAAAAAAAAGAAAAAATTTCAATTTCGGTCCATGAATTTTTGCACATTATGATTTTAGTGCTATATTTTCAAAGGGGAGTGTTATTTACACTGCAAAAAGTGTTAATAACACTCCACCTTACCTAATCAATTTAATATTAGACAAAATTATCTTTATCATATCTTTCCTTATATAATAAAATTTTGATTTACATTAAAAAATCATACACAATTTTGTTTTAACTACTACAGTATTAATATTTTAGAAATTTTGTTGCATACTTTATCAGATATCATTAAAATATAAAATTATAAAAATATTTTATTTTGATGTTAAAATTTAATATTATTTTTATTTTATCCTAAATTTTAGAACGATATAAGAATGGTTATCTGAGTTTTTCAAAACGATATATATAATATAATATAATATAATATAATATAATATAATATAATATAATATAATATAATATAATATAATATAATATGTTGGATGTAAAAAATTTGATTTACTAAAATTTTATTAAATTTTTATTTACCAAAATTTATTAAAATTTGATATAACAAACAAAATAGTTTAAGATTTAAGACTAAAATTTAAATTTCTATGTTATTTTTACCTTTTATTTTGTAATATATTTTCTCGTGAATAAAAACATAATTTTTATAATATAAAAATATTATTTAAACTCAGTTCTTATATTGTAAATAAAACTAAATATTAAAATTAATTTTTGTTTATTTTGGTTTGTGCTAATATACAAATATATTAACTATAAATTTATAAAAATGTTTTATTTTAAAATAAATTTTTTTATTAAGTTATATATCTTTTATAAGATATTATAATTATTTTAAAATTTTAAGTTATAATTTAAAAAATTAAGGAGATAGGTTATACTCAATAAAAAACTAAAACAAAAAAATAAACTATCATTTTTTTAAAAAATTAAAAGAAAATATAAAGACAACTTCATGTTTTCAAACTTGGGCATTCATCCCCTTATTCGTATGTGTTTTCATGAGTGTTTATGTTCAAATTTGAAAACAAATGGACTTCAGTTATAGAGGGTTTTCAGCGTCGAAATGTATAATACATGACAATGATAATTATTGATCGAAGAGAGCATCATCTTTAGATATTATTAGAAATATAATACATCTCAAAGTATTGTGTATACATTATTGATCATTAATTAATTAACTAATTAGGACAAATAATGGAGTAAAAAAAAACTCTTGTGATTGTGTTTTTGGTTTTATAAATTAACATCATATTGAATTTATAAAGTTAACTCTATATAGTATATACTATTGTTGCATAAGTGCAATCAATGAATAAAATATTTTGATATAATTTATTTATTATTAAAATTATTAACCTCATTCCGCAGTACTATAATAAAAAAATAACTAATAAATCATTTAAAACTTTTTAACAAAAATTTACACTACTACAAAATTTGTGTTTAAATTATATATATATATATTATTATTATTATTATTATTATTATTAAGAATAAATTTCACATTTAATATAATAATAAAAACACACTATATTAGAAAAACATAAAAATACTATGCTAATTTTTTAACCCATCAAACACAATATTTTAATTTGTTTTAAAAAAAATTGAATTTGTAAAGTTTTAAATTTTTTTATAAGAAAATTTGTAAAGTTAACTCTCTATATACTATTGTAATATAATTAAGTACAATCAATGAATAAACTATATATATAGAGAGTATCACCATATATATATATATATATATATATATATATATATATATATATATATATATATATATATATATATGCAGTCATGATCCACTGCACACTAGTGTGCAGAAATTTTGTGTGCACTGCGGGATGTTCGCGCGAACATCTAAAAAAAAATCAGATGTTCGCGAGAACATCTCAGATGTTCACGCGAACATCACAGGGTACACACAAAATTCATGCACACTGGTGTGCAGGGAAACAAGATTATATATATATATATGTATATATGTATGTATATATTAAGAATAAGTTTCAAAATTAATATAATAATAAAAGCACACTATATTAGAAAGAAAAAAATACTATCCTATTTTTTTAACCCATCAAACATAATATTTTAATATTTTATTTTCAAAACATCACATTGAATTTGTAAAGTTAACTCTTTATGCTATTGTAATATAAGTGCAATCAATTAATAAATTCAAAACATCACATTGACTTTGGAAAACTAACTTTCTATACTATTGTAATATAAGTGCAATCAATTAATAAACTATTTTGATATATTATTAAAATTATTAAATTTATTTCTCACTATCACAATAAAAATAACTAATATTTTTGTAGCAATATCTATACTTATAAAAAATTTGCGTCAAACATATATATGAAAAATTAAAATATTTAACAATGTATAAAAAAATTGTGGCCAAATATTGTTTGTGGAATTTTATATTATATATATATATATATATTATACATTGTCTACCAATAATTAAATTTTAGATTATAATGGATTATAAATGAAAATTTTAATACAGCTTCATTACTCATGATGCAATAAATTTTCCTTAAAGTTTGACTAAAATTTTAATCCATTTTTTGCCCTTGTTTTTTACATCATTTTTCCATAATTGTTCATACATGTTTTTTTGATCCAAAGACAATTTGAGGGCAAAGTTATAAATTCACAATGAAAAAACTTTGTCCATCATTCATACTTTTATAGTATTTGTTTTCAAAAATATTGAATTTGTAAAGTTTTAAATTTTTTTATAATAAAATTTGTAAAGTTAACTCTCTATACTATTGTAATATAATTAAGTACAATCAATGAATAATTCTCTTGGTTGTTATCAGGAATTGATTTCATTAGAAGCTCAATTTTCTCATCCAAGAAACTCAAAGAATTAATGTGAGTTTCTGAAAATTTCTGGTTGATCTCTGACCATTTATGTAGTAACTCGTAACCAAATGAAGTAATTAAGGAGTAATTAATAATAAGTAAGCAAATTAAGCCAGGACAGATCGGAAGGCCCGAGAAGGGGATCGGAGGATCCGAAGACGTTCGGACGATCCGAAGTGAGGATCGGACACTCCGAACGTGATCGGACGGTTCGTCAGCAGGAGCGGATGGTCCGATTAGGGCTTGAGCTTACGTCATCAAATACGTCAGCAAAGTGACGTCATTGCTTACATGTTGATGGGACTTAGGACACCCCGATGTCGGGATCGGATGCTTCGATCGTGTTCGGAGGCTCCAAACGGGGTTCGGACGGTCCGAACGTCATCTATAAATAGAGAAGCAGAAATTCATTTCTAGGCGCACTGAATCCCTCTATTCTCTTATTTCTTTAGCCTTCTAACTTAGATCTAGGATATTTTAGGCGTCCTATTGGGAATCCGGAAGTACCGGAGTGATCCAGGCGTCGTAGCGGAGCTGTGGCCTAGTTTTGAGGCAAGCGACAGCAAATGGCTAACGACGGACGCAGGTATAACTTTGGATTTCTAAAAATATTTAGGAGTATAGAATAACTTAATTAAGGCTTTTAGAGCTTAAATAGTGATGCATGAGTCTTTGCATTGTAGACGCAGTAGTGTGGACTTGTAGGCGTGGGATCTAGACCAGTGGTGCTAGGTGTTGGCCTGCAGTGTTAAATGTACGTAATTACTGATCGAAATAGCCGACATGATATATATGCTTATATGTTACATGAGTATGTGCTCTATGTTTTACCATGTTTTACTACTTTAACACGCGCATGTTTTTACACTAGACTGCATCGGGTATGATGTAAGTCATGACAATTTCCATCGGTGATGAGTTACTCTTTATGGATTCGTGTCTCGGGAGGCTCAGCCCCTGGTTTTGCTATCACTAGGAGCGACCACGACAGTGGAGTAAACACTATAGTTGATAAGGGAATATACGAGTACCCCGCGGAGTCTCTCTCTTAGCACGGTACTATGTATTCATTGAAGCCCTAAGTAGACTGTTTTACCTAGTATTTTAAAGTCATTTGATTGATGCATATTAGTTTATATATCATTGCTTTCGTATTGGGCGTTGTCGATCACGCCCCTGTGTTGGTATTTTTGAGATACCTTGTGGCGGGGCAGGTTTGAGGCTGGACGGTCCAGGTGACTCGCAGCAGGATTGAGGTTGTTACCTGTTGCAGCGAGAGTTTAGTGGTAGGGCTTGTTATCCTAATTCTTTCGATTTGGTTGTATAAGAGTATTATACACTTTTGCTATCATCGGTTGTATTACGTCGATTGGATTTATTGTATTTTAAATTATCCATTCTTTACGCTTTAAATATTTATTGCATGCGCTAATTAACTCTGATTAGGTAGTAGATCCGGGTATGGTCGCTACATTTATTGGTATTAGAGCGCATTGCAACTGGAAATTAGTAAAACGAATTAATACATTCTCTGTTATTAATTGACAGATGGCAGATTACGACGAGAGCCATGATAGTGGAGGTGATGGTCGTTGGGACGGCGAAGATGTTCGCTGACATCGTCGTGGACACCGTGAGGATCGTAGGCGAGTCAGTATGCATAGATTTATGCAAGTGAGCTCTAAGCCATTAGCATAAGGCGAGACCCCAAAGGTGCTGAGGACTGGCTAGAGAGGATGGAGCATTGTTTCAGAGAGCTCCATTTCACAGATGAGGAAAAGATGGAGACTCTTGGTCTCTTGCTAGAGGGATGAGCAACGAAGTGGTGGAGATCTATTTCCGCACCTTTTGTAGCAGCGAGAGGAGCAGCTACTTGGACTGACTTTCGTACTGCTTTCTAGAGATTGTATTTTCCTCCAGCTCTTCTTCATGCTAAAGCTAGTGAGTTGCTTGGAGTGCGTCTGGGGACGATGACTATTAAGGAGTATCAACAGAAGTTCTTTGATCTTATACCTTATTGTACGCATATTGCTGAGAGTTCTGTGGCCATGCATGATCATTTCCTTCAGGGTATGAACCCTGAGATTCATCAGATGGTTGATGTTGGGAGTGGCATGACCTATGAGGGTTTGGTGACCATTATCATCAAGCCGAGGACAGTCTTCGGAGAAACAGGTCTATGATTTCTTCCGCATCCAGACCGACTAGTTCTTTGGGTCCGAGACCGCAACCTTTCAAGAATCAGGGAGGCGGTTCTTCTTCTTCTTTTGGATTTGGTGGAGTTCAGTGTTTCGGTAGCCAGGGGATGAGCTGGTGTTGTCAGTGTAGGCGTAAGAATCCACCAGGCCTGTGTCCTCGATCGACTGGAGCGTGTTTTCAATGTGGACAGGAGGGGCACATGAAGAGAGATTGTCCTACTCTTACGGGATGAGCTAGTGGTTTTGGAGGATCACAGGAGTCAGTACAGCAGCCGCATCAGCAGTATCAGCAGCAGCCCTCTCAGCAGCAGCGCCAGCAGTCGCATCCATCGTAGCGACAGACTTCTTCTCGAGGTCATTCTTCCTTATGGTCACGTGTTCAGGGACAGTTCTTTGCACTGAACCAGGTGCAGGCGGAGACAGACAGTGATCGGATGATTGCAGGTACATGTGTTTTATGTGGTTTTCCTACATATGTCTTGATTGATACGGGTGCATCACACTCATTCATATCGGTACGTTTTTCTAAGAAGTATAGATTGTCGTTTATTCCTTTATACGTGTTGTTAGTGGTCTCTACTCCAATGGGTAGCGAGGTCTTAGCTAAGCTTCTAGTGGTTGGTTGCTCTTTGGATTTCAAGGGGTATCAGCTTAGTGCTAACCTAATGATCCTAGGTATGGATGATTTTGACTATATTATTGGGATTGATCTCCTGACTACCTACAGAGCCATAGTTGATTGCTATCAGAGGTTTGTTCAGTTTCGTCCCGAGGATGGCGAGACATGGTATTTCTATGGTGAGGGAGTGCGACTGTGGGGACCTCGGGTGCTAATCAAATCTTATAGGGCGATGAATAACTAAAAATAGTTAATCTACAATACCGAACAATCGGCGACACAAAAACTCGTCGCAAAAAGAAACAACAAATTTTATTTTATTTTTAACCAAGGTGGCTTGCTCGAGCGAGCCTCACTCTCGCTCGAGCGAGAACCTATCGGGTCAAGGACCCTCTTGGCTCGCTCGAGCGAGCTCAGGCTGCGCTCGAGCGAGCTGGGTTCTGCCCGAAATGTTGAAATTTGACTTTTTGCTGTCCAATGGAGGTTTTTGATGCATAACTTCTTCCAACTAAACCATATATGTACAAGAGAAGATGATAACATCAAAAACACAACCCAACATGTATATATAATCTTTTTCAAGCTACAAAATAATAGACATGCTATCTCACAAACATACTATGAAAGCTAACAAGTACTTTGACAACAACATACAAAGTTCTTGTATCCTTTCTAACATGTTTAACCAACTCAAAGTACAAGTTGTTCTGCTAAAACCCGAGTCCTCACATGCTAAGACTCTCTCTTTCGAGCTATCCCTATCGCTTCTGACCAGCTCCTACCCCACCTACTGCCATGCATACATACAAAACAAAGAAATAGCCGGATACCTCCGGTGAGAATAAAATCCCAGTATAAACAACATAAAACGCGAGATAATAACCGTGAATACAATGCATATGTCAAAAGAGGCTATCAATCTGATATCAATAAGATATTGGTTCTTGGGATCCCGAGGAAATAAAATCTTCAACGAACACCAACTCACCCAATCAAGGTGAAGTCAAATACTTTATTTCCTCTGACTTTGGTGCAACTATAGCGAGTCTTCTGGCTCTGGAAGTAAGTCTACATTCTGTGCCACTCAACTACAGCCCTCCAAACGTCATATGCACTCTAGGCTTTTCAACCCATTGTGCTTGTCAGGCTGGAGTTCAAGATGAATGCAACATAATCTGTATGCATTAAAGACTATAAACTATCTTGAACATATAAGCACATAAGCACACAAAGCATCAAAGTCATCTAAATCACATAGAATACAAACTCAAACAAGTATGTGATTAACAAGGGAATACTCGAAACAATAGCTATTTTGAGTGTTCTATCCCATCTGGATTAGCTGTCATTTATACCTTTCAATGTCGAGTCTGACAATGCTTCAAATCTAAAAACATAACATGATGAACATATATTAAAATCTGCTCAAGTCATGGCTACTTGCTCAATGCAACAACTTCAAACCTTCTTCAAATCCTTCTCGGTTCGAATCGGAGATCTCGAGTTTGGCAACTTCGATATAAAGCTGAGAAATGACATGTAGAGTGACTAACAAAATCAGATGCAACTCAAACCATGCTTCTTTCAATCAACAATATCAAAGTCTTGACATTTTGCGAATCGACGGCGTAACGGCTAAACACCGGCAATCCAAACGATATTCACATCAATCTACCAAGCCATACCAACCATAATCTCTATCATATCAGCTCAATAACATAAAAATCAGTAACATTCAGATATGGTAGTGTTCGAATTCTGCTTCCTAAAATCATAAGAAATCCAATCGACAGTCTTTTTCCGAACCGTCTGCGAATACATAATCGGTACAGCTCATATATGCATATATCTTAAAATCATGAAATTCCATCTTCAACATAAAAATAAAGTCTGAGAAAAGTGAATGAAACTTGTACCAAAATGAAGCTCTCGGAGCGGTGATCGCAGATATATATTTATCTCGAATTTCTGACGACCGGATCACAAATTATCGGAGTTTGATCTGAAAATGGCGTGAGCACTTGTTTCTGGTTTCTTCTCCTTCTATTCTGAACATACACGTGAGAATGATAGCAATTAGGTGGACATTTAGATAAATATTGCATATTTGCACTTTAGTCCCTGCACTTTTGGATATTTGCAATTCAGTCCCCGAAAAAGAGATTTAATTCAATTTCAATCCTTATTCATTTAAGAATATTAGAATTTAATTCTAAACTCTAAATATTTCCAAATTAAATATTCTCGAATTAAAATTAAATAATCCCGGGCCTTACATTTCTCCCCCACTAAGGCATGAGTTCGTCCTCGAAATCATAAGCAAGCTATATAAACAATATGTATACGCATAAGATAATGAAATAACGGAAAACAGAATAAGAACTCACATCAATGAAACAACTCTGAAAATCTCTGTCTCATATCTGACTCAGTCTCCCAAGTCGCTTCTTCAGTGCCATGTCGACTCCACTGAACTTTGACCAACTGAATCGTCTTGTTTCTGAGCTGTTTGTCTTTAAAATCAAGAATCTGAATAGGCTGCTCAAAATAACTGAGAGTCTCGTCCAGTTCAGTTTTATCAGACTGAAGAATATGGAAAGAATCAGGCTGATACTTCCGTAGCATAGAGACATGAAATACATCATGAATACCAGACAAAGATGGAGGAAGAGCGAGTCGATAAGCAAGATCGCCTATCTTCTCGATAATCTCATACGGACCGATAAAACGTGGAGATAACTTCCCTCTCTTGCCAAATCTGACTGTACCTCTAAACGGAGAAATCTTCAAGAAAACTCTGTCTCTCTGATCAAAAGATAGAGGTCGTCGTCTGATATTTGCATACTTTGCTTGTTTGTCCTGATTTGTTTTCATTCTTTTCTGTACAAGCTTTACCTTTTCAGTCATTTCTCTGATCATATCTGGCCCAACATCTGGTACATCTGAGATATCATCCCAATACAACGGTGATCTACATTTTTTTCCGTACAGTGCTTCAAAAGGAGCCATCTCAATGCTAGTCTGATAGCTGTTATTATAAGAAAATTCTGCAAGTGGTAATGAATCTTGCCAACTAGTACCAAAATCTAGTACTACAGCTCTCAACATATCCTCAAGTGTCTGGATAGTCCGCTCTGACTGTCCGTCTGTTTGAGTATGATATGTTGTACTCAGATGCAATTGAGTACCAAGAGCTTGTTGCAAGCTATGCCAAAAGTGTGATGTAAATCTAGGGTCTCGATCTGACACAATAGATTTAGGCACACCATATAATCTTATCACTTCTCTGACGTAGATCTCTGCCATCTGATCATGTCTGTATGTCATTCTGTACGGAATGAAACATGCTGATTTCGTCAAACGATCAATAATCACCCAAATGGCATCGCACCCTCTGGATGAACGTGGTAGCTGTGTAACGAAATCCATGGAAATGTGATCCCATTTCCATTCTGGAACTGATAAACTCTGCAATAGACCACCTGGCTTCTTTCATTCAGCTTTAACCTGTTGGCAATTCAAACATCTAGATACAAATTCAGTCACATCTGACTTCATCTGTTTCCACCCATACTGCATTTTCAAATCATTATACATTTCTCTGCCACCAGGATGAATATTGAATCGACTGCTGTGAGCCTCTTTCAATATCTGTTGTTTCAAATCTGACACATCTGGAACAACCAATCTGTTATTCACATATAACACATTATCAGCACTGACCTGATATTCAGATTGATGTCCAGATCTGACCATATCAATCGAATTCTGAATAGTCTGGTTCACTTTCTGTGCTTCTTTGATCCTCATCAAAAGTTCTGGTTCAGCTTTCATAGCACAAACTCGGATAGACTGTATATCTGTGTCAAATACTAATCCAAAAATACAACAATCTTCCACCAAATGAGACACACCTATTGTAGATAAGGATAATGAACATACCTTTCTACTCAAGGCATCTGCAGCTGCATTGGATTTTCCTGGATAATATTTGATCTCGCAATCGAAATCTTTCAGTAAATCAAGTCATCTACGCTGTCTCATATTCAATTCTGATTGCGAAAATAGATATTTCAAACTTTTATGATCAGAAAAGATTTCAAACTTCTCACCATAAAGATAATGTCGCCATATCTTCAATGCAAAGACAATAGCGGCAAGCTCCAAATCATGGATAGGATACCGAGTCTCGTGTGGCTTCAACTGTCTCGAAGCGTAAGCGATAACATGACCTCACTGCATAATCACACAACCCAGACCCCTGTGAGAAGCATCACAATATACAACAAAATCACCCGTACCTGATGGAATCGTCAAGACAGGTGCACTGGTAAGCCTCTTCTTTAATTCCAAGAAACTTGTTTCACACGCTTCAGTCCAGACATACAACTTATTTTTTTGAGTCAATTGCGTAATAGGCTTCGCAATTCTGGAAAAATATCTGATAAAGCGTCTATAATAACCTGCCAAGCCCATAAAATTTCGTATTTCTGGCACTGATGTAGGTCTCGGCCAATTCAGTACAGCCTCTACCTTGCTTGGATCCACTGAAATCCCATCACCTGAAATAATATGCCCAAGAAACACAACTTTCTGCAACCAAAACTCACATTTCGATAACTTGGCATATAATTTCTCAGTTCTCAAAGTCTGTAAGATGATTCTGAGATGTTCAGCATGATCATGCACATTCTTGGAATATATCAAGATATCATCAATAAAAATAATGACAAAGTCATCCAAGTATTTCTGAAATACCCTATTCATCAATCCCATAAATACTGCAGGAGCATTGGTTAAACCAAAAGGCATGACAATAAATTCATAATGTCCATACCTTGTTCTAAAAGCAGTTTTAGGGATATCTTCATCTCGTACCCTCAGCTGATGATATCCAGATCGCAAATCAATCTTAGAATAGATAGATGAACCCTGTAGCTGATCAAACAAATCATCTATTCTAGGCAGTGGATATTTTTTCTTTATGTTTACCTTGTTCAATTGCCGATAATCTATACACAACCGCATTGAGCCATCTTTCTTTCATACAAATAGTACCGGAGTTCCCCAAGGTGAAACGCTCGGCCTAATGTACCCCTTGGCCAATAAATCTTCCAGCTGATCCTTCAACTCCTTCAATTCAATAGGTGCCATTCTGTAAGGAGCTTTGGATATTGGTTGCGTACCTGGCATTAACTCAATACTGAAATCTATTTCTCGGACTGGAGGTAAACCAGGAATTACATTGGGAAATACATCAGCAAATTCATGCACCACTGGAATATCTTTCACTGTTGGACTGGATTTCAATACATCAACTGCATAAATCAGAAATCCTTCTGCACCTCTCTGCAATAAACGGGTCATAGATAACACAGATATCAAAGGGATCTTAGCTCGAGAACCCTTACCATAGAATTTCCATTCAGATGCCATGTCTGGTCTAAATCTGTCCACTTTATGGAAACAATCTACAGTCGCCCTGTACTTGGTTAACATGTCTATACCGATAATGCATTCGAAATCTGATAATCCAAGTACTATGCAATCCAAATCTATCACATTCCCGTCATATTGTAGTGCACAGTTTCGAATCAGTCTAATAGAAACAATACCTTCACCCAAAGGTGAAGAAATAGCAACAACAGTAGGCAATGGCTCAGACGATAAGGAATGCATCATAACAAATTTTTCAGTTATGAATGTATGTGATGCACCTGTATCTATCAAAACATAGGCAGGATAACCAAAGATAAAGCAGTTACCTGCTATAACATCATCAGGTGCTGCTTGTGCCTGTTCCTCCGTCAATGCAAACACTCGTGCCTGTTGCCTAGGAGGTTGAGTCATAGTCTGGCTTCCTCCTGCTCTAGTCTGTTGCTGAGGCTGAAATGAATGCACTGATTGTCTTTCTACCTGAGGTGCTGGTCGAGAAAAACTTTCACCAATAGCTCGTTGAGGACATACCTTGGCATAGTGACCTGGTTGACGACAAATATTACAATTACCTAACACACCTCTGCACTGATCAATAGCATGTCGTCCACCACACTTGCCACAAAACACTCTTGACTCACCAGTTCTCTGCCCTGTACCAAACTGTCTCTGTCCACTAGAACTGGAAGAACTACTGCATGTCTTCTTAAACTGTTTACCTTTAGGCCTGAATCTAGAATCCTTTCTGCCACTGCTTCCTCCCTCAAATCTGGGAGATGGTTGCTGAAACTGTGGCGGATTCTGTGGAACTGATGCTGATACAAGCTGTGGAGATGGCTGTGGAAGAAATGGTGCTCCTCTTTGTCGCAATAAACCTGCTTCTGCTCCCTTAGCTTTATTCAGTGCATCAGCAAAGGTATTAGGTCGTCCACTGTTCACCAAAGTAAATACATCTGGATTGAGGCCATTAATAAACTGGTCTGCCATGGCTTCATCAGTCGCTGCTATATGTGGAGCAAACTTCAAAAGACTTGAAAATTTGGCCACATATTTTTTGATATTCAAGTTGCCTTGCCTCAGATTGGAAAATTCAGCACCCTTATCCTTCCTGTAGGAGACTGGAAAGAAACGTTGATAGAATTCAGTTTTAAAGACAGTCCAGGTGATAGTCGTACCTCGATGTTCTAACGATTTCTTTGTAGTAATCCACCAACTTTTGGCAACTTCATGAAGTTGATGTATTAACTAATCTGATACGACAGTCATCTGAATAATCAAGTGACTCAAACAACTTTCTATGTCTTCTAACCAATTTTCACAATCAACTGAATTTTTTGTTCCTTTCAATTTTGGCGGTTTGAACGATTGAAATCGTTTCAACAGTGTCTCCATCGGAGTAGCAGTAGCATCCATAGAATCAGCATATGTACTACCCTGTGCATTCTGAGGTTCAGCAACTGGCGGTGGTACTAATGCTGGTTCGGCTTGGGGAACCACTAATGGATTTCTAGTAGCCAGTGCTTTACGGGGAGGCATATCTGATTGTCAAACATATTAGTGCATAAACAATATCATATTCAACAATTTATTCCATCCTTCTCTGATAAGCATTCTCATGCGTTCTCATAAGAATTCAGGTTCTGACTGAGGATAATCTAGAATACAATTGTATATATAGCATGTAGTATAGCAAAGAAAGCACATAATCATGCAATCATGTAAATCTTGCAATATAAAGCATGCTAGCATATACTGCACATAATCAAATACCACATGTAATCTCATGCAATATTCAACAATCAGACAGACTCAATCTACCCCGCTCATCAACTTCTATCTGAAGCCAGAAACTTATGCTCTGATACCACCTGTTGTGGGGACCTAGGGTGCTAATCAAATCTTATAGGGCGATGAATAACTAAAAATAGTTAATCTACAATACCGGACAATCGGCGACACAAAACCTCATCGCAAAAAGAAACAAATTTTTTTTTTAACCAAGGTGGCTCGCTCGAGCGAGCCTCACTCTCGCTCGAGCGAGAACCTCTCGGGTCAAGGACCCTCTTGGCTCGCTCGAGCGAGCTCAGGCTGCGCTCAAGCGAGCTGGGTTCTGCCCGAAATGCTGAAATCTGACTTTTTGCTGTCCAATGTAGGTTTTTGACGCATAACTTCTTCCAACTAAACCATATATGTACAAGAGAAGATGATAACATCAAAAACACAACTCAACATGTATATATAATCTTTTTCAAGCTACAAAATAATAGACATGCTATCTCACAAACATACTATGAAAGCTAACAAGTACTTTGACAACAACATACAAAGTTCTTGTATCCTTTCTAATATGTTTAACCAACTCAAAGTACAAGTTTTTCTGCTAAAACCCGAGTCCTCACATGCTAAGACTCTCTCTTTCGAGCTATCCCTGTCGCTTCTGACCAGCTCCTGCCCCACCTATTTCCATGCACACATACAAAACAAAGCAATAGCCGGATACCTCCGATGAGAATAAAATCCCAGTATAAAAAACATAAAGCGCGAGATAATAACCGTGAATGCAATGCATATGTCAAAAGAGGCTATCAATCTGATATCAATAAGATATTGGTTCTTGGGATCCTGAGGAAATAAAATCTTCAGCGAACACCAACTCACACAATCGAGGTGAAGTCAAATACTTTATTTCCTCTGACTTTGGTGCAACTATAGCGAGTCTTCTGGCTCTGGAAGTAAATCTACATTCCGTGCCACTCAACTACAGCCCTCCAAACGTCATATGCACTCTAGGCTTTTCAACCCTCTGTGCTTGTCAGGCTGGAGTTCAAGATGAATGCAACATAATCTGTATGCATTAAAGACTATAAACTATATTGAACATATAAGCACATAAGCACACAAAGCATCAAAGTCATCTAAATCACATAGAATACAAACTCAAACAAGTATGTGATTAACAAGGGAATACTCGAAACAATAGCTATTTCGAGTGTTCTATCCTCTGGATTAGCTGTCATTTATACCTTTCAATGTCGAGTCTGACAATGCTTCAAATCTGAAAACATAACATGATGAACATATATTAAAATCTGCTCAAGTCATGTCTACTTGCTCAATGCAACAACTTCAAACCTTCTTCAAATCCTTCTCGGTTCGAATCGGAGATCTCGAGTTTGGCAACTTAGATATAAAGATGAGAAATGACATGTAGAGTGACTAACAAAATCAGATGCAACTCAAACCATGCTTCTTTCAATCAACAATATCAAAGTCCTGACATTTTGCGAATCGACGGCGTAACGGCTAAACACCGGCAATCCAAACGATATTCACTGAAAGAGTGGGTGCCCGGTGAGCCAACTTGTGGCTAAGGGCTTTGATGACTCTTTGTATAAACAATCTTTTGTTTAATATAATTTACACTTTTATTAATGGCAATGACTTTATCTTTCTTCATATTGTTATATTGTGATATACTATTGTTGTTTTGATAAAGACCTTGAATATACTATAGTGTATGTAAGATGTGGTAGCACATGGAGATGGCTATCATGAAACACATCTTATAGTCACTGTATATTCTAAACTGTTCCTAGTCGATTGAGCCGTCCGATAATAAGGATAAGGATCGCTCGAGTTTGAGACTAGCATTTGCGATGCAGAGTACCACGTTTCATTGGTAAGGAACATAGAGATGTTCGAAGCATGCAAATGGATATTCATATGATGAATGATCGAACTACCCTATCCGGACTTTCCAAGTGGTTATCACTTATCGAGTGGATAAAGTCCGCGGTTTTGGTTGTACACCATTAGTCCTTACTACTTGAAACATCATTGAGACTCTATATGCTAGTACTGTACTTTGACTCGTTTACCGACTCTATTGGGGTCATCAGGTGTCGGGATTGGGTACAGTTACAACACATATAGGAGTCGATGCTTTGTTGTCAAGGATTCACCACATACTTGCGAGTGTGGATATCCTATGCGATCTGAGGAGATATTAGTGTGACGAATCTCTGGCCAGAGTACATGATGTGTTTTAAGAAATGGTTTCTTAGTAGCACATGCGATGTCACTATTTGATCTTCAAGATGCGTTGCATAGTTATCGAATCTCGAACGACTCTCGATTTACCAATGGTTGTTGATTCGATCGGGATATATGGATGAAGGGACCGTACTGTACGCTAACCAAAATCTATTGGTTCTTGCAGGCACTATCAGTGATACCTAGGGAATCATGGGGCGATGTTGCTAGGTGCTCTTACCATGATTCGATGGGCAAGTCGGAAATTGTTGTTCCGAGTCACAAGGAGTTGTGAGCCCACGGCTAGCTGTATCCCTGAACCATTGAGGGTCACACAGAGTAATGGATTTTTAATCCCCGTTGAGATAGTTAAATTTAAAGAGTTAAATTTAATGAACAAAGAAGTGGGACTTCTTATTTAAGAGTAGAGGAGTAAGATTTCCTAAAATGACATAGGGATGGGCATTTTTGGAAATCACTGAATTCGGATTCAGAAAAATTTATCTTGACTTTAAAATATGCAGAAATGGTTTCTGTGAACATTGGTAAAATCGGTTTATCAATCTGAGTCACGATGAATTTTATATTAATTTTTGAACATGCGGGCTTTGCTTGTCAGGCTTGAACTTATAACTAATGGGCCCTAAGCTGTTAGCAGCCCACATTATAAATAAGTTATTGCAGTACAGAAATTACACAACAGAGGCATAATTTTCTAAATTAACTAGGGTTTTGAGACCTAGTGGCCGCCGGCCCCCCTCTCCCCTCTCTGCTCGAAAAACCCAGCCTGTGAATTTTGAATTTACAGTCTGGTTTAACGGATCAAATTCGTTAATTCTCTTCGTAGAAACTTCTGATAGATTTTCTAGTGCAATCTATCAGAGGGATTAAATCTCTGTTCGTGGACCTGATTGAAGAACAGTTCGTCCATCAGTTCCAGGGATATACAACAAGAGCAGAGCAATCTGTTGGTGTCCATAATCTCGATTCGAGATTGGAGGTAAAAATTTATAATTGTTATTTAATTTTTACACACACAATTTAATCGTAAAGTTTTGATACCCATTATGGAATCGTTCCATACAAAAATTTTAAACTTCCGCTGCACCGGGTATCAATCCTGATTGATCTGATCGCCGTTCTCCAACAGTGGTATCAGAGCCAGGTTGCTCAGATCAAGCGATTAAATTAATCGATTGTACAAAAATTTTTTAGCCTCGGTTTTTTGAAACAAAATAAATTTTTTTAAAATTAAAAATTTTTCGGGCAAAAACACGGGCAGCGATTGGATCGCTGCCCGGCCCGAGCCCCTTTTGGGGCGCGGGCAGCCCGGGAGCGTCCCGGGCGGCCCGCAAAAAATTAATTTTTAATTTTAAAATTAAAATTTTAATATGTTAAAATTCTATTTTTGGTCCGATCGAAAATTGTTTTTGATTGGTCCACGAGGCGTCGGATCGAATTGTTCGAGTCCGAAAATTTTAAAATTGATTTTTGGATAAATTTGAATTTTTGGAAAATTTATAGATTTTATCCGTTAAATCAGATTTTATGAAATTAATTATTTTTGGTACAATTGATGATAAGATATGATCTTATGGAAATATTGAGTAAAATATGATTTTATGTATAAAATTGGATTTTATATGTAAAATATGATTTTATTTGATAAAAAGATAAAATATGATTTTGTATGTAAAATAAGATTTTATATATGGAATATGATTTTATCATTTTAATTTAAATTGCCATTGCATGTTATCCAATAAATTAATTTTGAATTAAATATTATTGGATAAAGATGATCGATTGCCATGATCAATTTTGTAGGTGTATGTTAGGAATTTACATTTGTTTTTATTGTTGTTGGATTTATTAATGGGTCTGGTTTATGGCCCAATATGAATTGTCATATGTAATAAAAGTGGGCCTGGTTTATGGCCCGTTCCCACCCCTTAAAATGTATCCCCTACTTGTCATGGTTATTTATTGTAAATACCTTAGACTTAGTGGGAGATGAAGATTTGAAGACGGAGGTGGGCCCAGCAGACAATAAAGACAGAAGAAATGTAAATTGGAAGCTCAATGTAATAGGATTGCATTGCATACCTGCATATTACCTAGGATTGGACTTAGACTCGTGATTGGCAACCACGGGTCGATTAGAAATGGAATCGATCATCCTATATAATATATGATATTATAGTTGTATGCATGTTTTAGACAAAATTGTATGAATCCCGCAAGCATACAAATTTTTAAAATGATGAGACAAATTTTCAAAATTAAAATCCCTCATTTTAAATATGATTTAAAATTGATATCAAGATAAATAAAGGAAATTTAAAATTGTTTAAATGTTCCTACCTTCCATCAACGATCAATGTATGAGATGCTACCCGCGGATACGGTCCGGCTCATATTATTGGGGGGGCCCGTTCGTCGGAAAGCTGTACATTGGATCGACACATGTTGTAAGTTGGGTGGAACTCCCATGGAATCGGCTCATATTATTGGGGGATCCACATGGCGACCGTCCATCACAACTTAATATTGATGGGTCATCTTGACATGTCACAATAAACGGCGTCATATTATTGGGCCCTTATTGGACATGAGGTAAAAACGTGGAGGTTGCTTTGGAAGCAATTGGGCTCTACCTTTTGAAAATTATGGTTGGCTGATATTATTCGGGACCATAGTTTGTCAATTGGACTCCATGTTCTCACTAAGGAAAACAGTTTCCCGTTTTCACTAGAGGGTAGTGAAATCGTTAAAATAGTGGGAGTGAGATTCATAAAATAAATTTCGCCTATTTTATGTCTTAGTAAATTAATTAAACAATCATCGATAATTGTCTGTTTCATCTCAGTATTTCATTAAGATGAATTCGCGCAATCCACTATTCTCTATTCTCGAACAAAATAAACTGACTGGCGCAAACAATACAGAATGATTCCATAAGTTAAGATTGTCCTAAGTTTGGAAAAGATTTTCTAAGTGTTAGAAAAGGCTTCTCCGAAAACAGCCCCGGCTGATGTAACTGCCAAAAGGTTGGCCGAACTAGAGAAATGGTTGGACCATGATCTCAAGGCCAAATGTTACATGTAAAATTGGACAAGTCTAAACAAGTTTGCCATCACTGCAAGAAACCCGGTCATTGAAAACGTAACTGCAAGGAATACCTCGAGCAGTTGCGAACTGCAAAGGGTATGTTTTACATTGAAATAAATGCTTTTCTTAATACTACTTTTTGGGTATTGGATACCAGATATAGATCTCACATTTGCATTGAGTTGCAAATGATGACAAGAAGTAATAAGCTAAGGATGGGTGAGACCCAGTCAAGGCTCGGGAATGGTTCCAGAGTTAAATCCAAAGCTGTGGGAGATGTTTATTTAATTTTTGCAGAACGATTTTAAGTTACTTTTGAGAGATGTTTTATTTGTTCCAGATTTGATTAAAAACATTATTTCTGTTTCTATACTTGATAGAGATGGTTTTTCTTGCAATTTTGTGAATGGGATTTGCAATATTTACAAGAATGAATGTTTGATTGGAAATGGACAACTTGATAACGATCTATATAACTTAAAATTAAAAGGCGTTCCAATAAATTATGTTGATAAACCGGTAACAACAAACAAAAGGAAAATCGATAGTCAAAACCCAGCAAACCTTTGGCATGCTAGGCTAGGTCATATTTCCTCAAGGAGGATGAACAAGCTAGTGGGAGAGGGAATGTTTGATATGTCTGATATTAACTCTCTACCTACTTGTGAATCCTGCCTGAAAGGAAAAATGACTAAATCTCCTTTTAAGGGGAAACCTGAGCGTAGTCAAAATCTGTTGGATTTGATCCATACAGACGTTTGTGGTCCATTTAGAATTGGTACTCAATATGGCCACACCTACTTCATTACCTTTACTGATAATTATTCAAGGTATGTGTATTTATATTTAATGAAATATAAGTCTGAAGCATTTGAAAAGTTCAAAGAATTCAAGGCTGAAGTAGAAATCAAGCTAGGTAAAAGTATTAAAGCACTTCGATCGGATCGAGGTGGAGAATACTTAAGTACCGAGTTTTTGGACTATCTGAAAGAGAATGGGATTCTCTCTCAGTGGACTCCTCCTATGACACCACAGCTGAATGGTGTATCGGAGCGTCGTAATCGAACTTTGTTGGACATGGTTCGATCCATGATGAGCTTCACTGAGCTTCCACCTTCGTTTTGGGGCTATGCGCTTGAAACGGCGGTATTGTTGTTGAACAACGTCCACACCAAAGCAGTGGACAAAACACCATACGAGTTATGGAATGGCAAAGCTCCTAAGTATTCGTACTTAAGGATTTGGGGATGTCCTGCTTACGTGAAGCAGACAGTGGGAGATAAGTTGGATAGTCGATCCACCTTATGTTATTTTGTAGGGTATCCGAAGAATTCAATCAGATATTATTTCTATCATCCTGCTGAAACAAAGGTGTTTGTTTCGAGGAATGCCACCTTCTTGGAGAAGGAGTTCTTATCGGATAAGAAAGGCGAGATGATGGAACTCGAAGAAATTCAAGAAGAACCCAAAATACAAAATAACGATCCTACACCTCAGGAACCATTGATAGACACGCCTATACCTAGAAGATCCGAGAGGACTTCTAGACCTCCTATTCGATATGGTTTTCTTCTTGAAGGGGATCAAGATGAACCCGATGTTGGATGTGATCCAAGAAACTTCAAGGAAGCAATTTCTGATGCGGATTCAAATTTATGGCTTGAAGCTATGCAGTCGGAAATAGATTCGATGCATACAAACCAAGTTTGGTCTTTAGTAGATCTTCCCGATGGAATTGTTCCAATAGGGTGTAAATGGATCTACAAGAGAAAGCTTGGGCCTGATGGTAAGGTATTGACCTACAAGGCGCGATTGGTGGCGAAAGGTTATACTCAAAGACAAGGAGTTGACTATGATGAAACCTTTTCACCAGTTGCAATGTTCAAGTCCATAAGAATCCTTATTGCCATAGCTGCTTGGTATGACTATGAGATATGACAAATGGATGTGAAGACTGCATTTCTTAATGGAAACATTAAGGAAGAGATCTATATGACGCAGCCTGAGGGATACACATCCATGGGAAGCGAGCATAAGGTATGCAATCTTCAGAGATCAATCTATGGTCTAAAACAAGCATCAAGAAGTTGGAACCAGAAATTTGATGAAACAATAAAGGATTTTGGTTTCATCAAGAACCCGGAGGAACCATGCGTGTACAAGAAAGTAGTTAAGGATGCTGTGACATTCTTAGTACTTTATGATGATGACATCCTACTCATTGGGAATGATGTAGGGATGTTGCAGTCAACAAAGATATGGTTATCAGGTAGATTCTCGATGAAGGATTTGGGTGAGGCATCCTATATTCTAGGGATACAGATCTATAGAGATAGATCTAAGAGAATGATATGACTTACTCAAGCTACTTACATCGAAACTGTAACACCCGGTATTTTTTTTAATTACATAAATCCGCCTGCATAATTAGGATATTTTAATTATTTAAATTTATGATTTATGGGTTAAATAATTTTGTGAATTTATTTATGCATGATTTAATTTATTTTTAAGCATTTAACCCATAATTAGTATTTTAGGATTTTTTTAGTATTTTTATTATTTAATCGCGTAGACGGGACCGTGGACGGACGAGATGACAACTTTCTAGCCAAATTATTTTATGAGCCTTTTTGGAGCCTTAAAATATTATTTTGAGTTTTATTATCCCAAAATTTTAGGTATTTAATTTTATTTAATTTTAGGGGTCATTTTTATCCAAAATTAGTCAAAATATTGACTTTTTAGTATTTTTAAAATTCCCCTAAATTATTATTTCGAGATTTTATTTAGGTGATCAGATTTTTAAATGTTTATTTAAGAATTTAAGTTGTATATTAGTTATTTAAAACCTTTTTATTTAATTATTTAACCTATATTCTAAATTAACCTAAAATTAAACCTATTCAACCTAAAACAACTAGCCGATCTTTTTCTTCCTCCCCTATCAGCCGTCACCTTCATTCCATCTCCTTCTTCACCGAACCAACCTCCAAGAACACCATAGCCAATATTTCGAAGGTTCCAAGCAAGCCAAGGTCGCCCCGTCGTCCCGAAGTCCTTCCTACGCGTGTTAAATCCATATCTACGGTGAAAGGCATGATTTTCTTCTCATTTTAACATTATATCAGTGTATAATATGTAGGATAAGTGGGCATCGAATTTCTTTAACTATTTTTCAGAAAATTTTTGTTGAAGGATGTTGTTTGCGTGCATGATTCATGATTCACGAAATTTTGTTGGCATGGCTTGGTTCGGGGCTGAGGGTTCGGTCAGGTGAGGTCCTAGGGTGCCTAAGGATCGAGCCATGGCAGGGCTTGGGGCTGAGAAGGGCTCGGCCGATCAGGTTTTGGCTAGAAGGCTGCAGCTGCGCACGGTTAGGGTTTGGGAGAAAGGGCTGCGGCTTGGGGGTTTGGGCGTGCATGGGGGCAGGGGCCTGGTGTGGCTCGAACCGGCAGGACCCTGGGAAGGTCCTGCCGGCGGCGCTCCGGCCGGTCGTGGCCGGAGCAGGGCGGCAGCAGGCGTTGAAGGCCTGCTGCCCAAGCCCTCGGCGGCCGAGAGGCTAGGTTAGGAAAAAGGGGTTCGGGTTTAGGGTTTCAGAGTACCGGGTCGGGTCGTGGGGGCTCGGGTCGGGTCAATAGGTTAATGGGTCGGGTTAAGTGGGTCCGGGTCCGGGTTTGGTGGGCCGGGCTCGAGTCTTTTTATTTTTAAAACATTTTATGAATTAATGGGTTATTTAGTCAGTTAAATTAAAATAAAATCATTTGGACTCCCAAATAATTTTATTTGGTCTTTTAAAATTTTAATCAAGTTATTCCATAATTTTTATGGACTTTTGGGCCCATAAAAGTTATTGGGCCAGTCTTTGGGTTTTTGGGCCCAATGGGCCAGATTTAAGTTAATGGGTTTGAGTGTAGGGCCAGCAGTCCAGAACCATCCATGAGAAAATTGCATGTGTCCCGATTATATATTTAATTATTTTTTTTATGCATTTAAGTTATTTTAATATTTATATGTTAGTAAGAAAATTAAATTAAATATATATGAAGGACACACAATTTATTTAAGTACATGCATTCATGAAATCAATTTTTATGATATGATTTAATTTCTATGGTTGAGCAAATAAAATATTTTAGGTGGAAATTGAAGTAGTGTGACCATTTATGTATGGGCAGTTTTCTGCCATTTATGTATGGGTGGTTCGCCACCAGCCTCGTACGATGGTTTCTTAGACTGATCAGTCGCACTATGGGTCACACTTACGGATAGGACCATTCGATGTTAAGAAAATAAACGCTCAACAACTTATGTATGTATGATATTATGTATGTTTATTTATGTAATTTATGTTATGTAATTTTTAAGCATGCTCATTCATGTATATGTATGTATTAGTATTAAATTAATTTAAATTATTTTAAACCCTTGTTAGTATGCATGTTGGGCCTCTAGGCTCACTACACTGATATGGTGCAGGTGAGTACGTAGAGGAGCAGGTTACTCCTACCGGTGGTGAGGATGTATGAGCAGTGCGGCAGTAGCCCCGTGACCGTGACAGCTTCTGAGTCACCATGTTTGAGTGTCATGATACATTTTATTATTTTTAAGGGTTGAGGTGTTTGAAATAATTTATTAAATATTTTAGTGCATGCACATTTTTATTTATTTTATTTATGTAGTATATTTTTAATTCTAGGGTTGACTCAGTTGTTTAATTATTTTTAAGAATGCATTTTATTTAAGTATTCAAATTGTTTATTTATTTAGTCCTGAATTTATTTTTAGTATTTTTATTTGGTGCATATATGTATGGGCATATATGTACTTACATATATTTATTTAAGTAGAAAAAAAAAAAAATTCCGCATATTTATTTATTATAGAGTTAGGGTCGTTTCAGTTGGTATCAAAGCACGGTCCTTGGAGGGGTCACTACTGCTATAATAGCTCAGAAATCCACGCTACCGGTCTGTAAGTTTTAAATGTTTATAGTATGATTTAAATTTCTAGAATTTAAGTTAGTCTTAATTTTTAAACACTTAGTTATGCAAGGCGATTTACGTAAATAAATATGTGGTGGTGCAGAATGCCTCCCAGACAGGTGAATCGACGTGGGAGACCTCCACATCCGCCTCCACCTCCACCGCCACCTCAGCAGCACCCCATGACAGCACTGGAGCAGGCCAGTGCCACGATGATGGCGGGTATCACTGCCTTGCTGGAGCAGCAGGCTGCCCGTCCCAGACTGTCCCACGAGGAGGACGTCGCAGAAAGGTTCCAGAAGAAGGGGCCTAAGGAGTTTGTGGGGACCACCAATCCGTTGGTGGCTGAGGGATGGATTCGCTCTCTTGAGTCCATCTTCGATTATATGGGGATCACAGACACCGACAGGGTGAGCTGTGCGACGTACATGATGCGAGGCGATGCAGCCCTTTGGTGGGAGGGTGCAGTTAGAGGGGTCCATCTACCTACACTGACGTGGGCCGAGTTCAGGCGTATCTTCTACGCCAAGTACTTCACTGAGGATGTGCGCAGTCGCATGATCCGTGAGTTCATGAGTCTCCGTCAGGGGGACAGGTCGGTTGTGGAGTATGTGAGCCAGTTTGAGAGGGGCTGTCACTTTGTGCCCATGATTGCTGATAGTCCGCAGGAGAAGCTGCGGCAGTTTGTGGAGGGCCTGAAGGCTGAGATCAGGCATGACGTACGTATGGCAGACGTCTTTACATATGAGTCTGCAGTCAGCAGGGCCTTGCGTTCCGAGGAGGGACGGAGGGAGATACAGAGAGAGCAGCAGGGTAAGAGGCAGTTTGTGCAGACAGGGTATCAGCGACCATCTTCGCAGCCACCTGCGAAGAAACAGTCTACAGGGCCATCTAAGGGCCCGAATCAGCAGAGGCCTCAGGGGAAGCCACAACAGCAGACTAGGGGCGGGGCCCCTACTCCAGGGAGATATCCAGTGTGTCCGAAGTGCCAGAAGATGCATTCCGGGCAGTGTCTATTGGGAGCAGGAGTCTGCTATCGTTGCAAGGAGCCAGGGCATCAGATTGCCAACTGCCCGCAGAGGCAGAATGTCAGTGGGAGAGTTTATGTGATGCAGGCTGAGGAGGCAGACCCAGATACCTCCTTGATCACCGGTATACCTAACCCCTAGAACTTTTTCAATACTTTGCTTTTGTTTATTGTGATTATATCTTAATGCCTGTTGCATGAGTTTAATTATCAGCATGCTAGAATAAGAATTTTGCTTCTTTGTGATTAGAATTGAGGATTTTAGTGTTTTAACCTTGGGAGCATAGTGGTATGAATTGTTGGGAATCTTCTGCGTGCAGGGAGAATTCTAGTTGGAGGAAACTCCACGTTTGCGTTGCTAGATTCAGGAGCCACGCATTCGTTTATCTCCCGGGATTTTATCAGACGGATAGGCATTACACCAGAGGTTGTAGACAGTGGTTACGATGCTACCATGCCATCCGGACAGATTATCACTACCACTAGTGTCATCAGGGATCTGGCATTGGAGCTGCAGGGACACTCCATTCGAGCAGATCTAGTGGTTCTTCCATTGACCGGGTTTGACATGATTTTGGGTATGGACTGGCTATCAGTTAATGGAGCTTCGATTGATTTCCGACGTAGGACAGTATCAGTGAAGCCAGCAGGAGGTGAGATGTTTACTTTCTTTGCATCTCAGTCTAGCAGTATTCCTCAGATGATATCACTTGTTCGTGCGAGGAAACTGTTACGCAATGGATGTCAGGGATTTCTTGCTAGTGTGGTCACTACCTCCGATGTTTCTAGCAGGTCTTTATCAGATATAGAGGTGGTACGTGACTATCCAGATGTTTTTCCTGACGATGTTGCAGGAGTTCCACCAGTGAGGGAGGTGGAGTTCAGTATTGAGTTGTTGCCGGATACTGTGCCTATCTCTAAGGCACCGTATCGACTTGCTCCTACAGAGATGAGAGAGTTGAAGGAGCAGATTCAGGAGTTGTTGGAGAAGGGCTTTGTTCGTCCTAGCTTTTCTCCATGGGGAGCTCCAGTGTTGTTTGTGAAGAAGAAGGACGGCAGCATGAGATTGTGCATTGACTACCGAGAACTCAACAGAGTCACAGTGAAGAATAAGTATCCACTACCGAGGATAGAGGATTTATTCGATCAGTTGCAGGGAGCTTCGGTATTCTCCAAGATCGATCTGCGATCTGGTTACCATCAGCTGAGAGTCAGAGATTCAGACGTGTCTAAGACTGCCTTTAGGACACGGTATGGACACTATGAGTTTTTGGTGATGCCCTTTGGGTTAACCAATGCTCCAGCAGTGTTTATGGATCTTATGCATCGTGTTTTCCAGCCATATCTAGATCAGTTTGTCATTGTATTCATTGATGACATATTGATCTACTCGAGGAGCATTGAGGAGCACACACAGCATTTGCATACAGCCTTGCGGACTTTGAGGGAGCATCGACTGTTTGCAAAGTTCAGTAAGTGTGAGTTTTGGTTGGAGCAGGTGGCGTTTCTAGGCCACATTATTTCTAGAGATGGGATTGCAGTGGATCAGTCCAAGGTGCAGGCAGTGAGGGATTGGGGGATTCCAAAGAATGCTTCGGAGATTCGTAGCTTCTTGGGTTTAGCAGGATACTATAGGAAGTTCATCAAGGGTTTTTCCTCTATTGCAGTACCCTTGACTTCCTTGACCAAGAAGAACGCGAAGTATAGTTGGAGTCCAGATTGTCAGAGGAGTTTTGATCAGCTGAAGGATGCACTTACTTCAGCACCTGTGTTAGCTATGACAGTGCCACATGAGGAGTTAGTGGTGTACACCGACGCGTTCAAGCTTGGGTTGGGCGCAGTACTTATGCAGAGTGGCAGAGTTATCGCATATGCGTCGCGACAGTTGAAGATTCATGAGCAGAACTATCCGACGCATGATTTGGAGCTTGCAGCAGTGGTATTTGCGTTGAAAATCTGGAGGCACTATCTTTACGGCGAGAAGTGCAAGATTTTCACCGATCACAAGAGCCTCAAGTACTTCTTCACCCAGAAGGAGTTGAACATGAGGCAGCGCAGATGGCTTGAGCTTGTGAAGGACTATGATTGTGACATTAGCTACCATCCGGGTAAGGCTAATGTAGTAGCAGATGCTTTGAGTCGAAAGTCGTCAGTGGTATCATGTTTGACTGCACAATTACCACTACAGACCGAGATTCAGAGATTTGGTTTGGAGTGTTATCCGAGGGGCCATGCACCGAGTTTGTCAGTGTTGACGGTGCAGCCAGTGTTGAGAGATCGGATTAGAGAGGGACAGTCCACTGATGAGGAGCTACAGCGATGGAGACAGAGAGATGAGGCCAGAGGTAATCTCTTGTATACAGTGGAGGACGGCATCGTTCAGTACCGTGGGAGGATGTGGGTACCGAACGTTGATCAGTTGAGAGCCGAGATTCTAGCAGAGGCTCATGCATCTCCGTACTCCATTCACCCCGGAAGTACGAAGATGTACCGGGATTTGCAGTTATTGTATTGGTGGCCTGGGATGAAGAGTGACATCGGGAGAGTGGTGTCAGAGTGCTTGACTTGTCAGCAAGTCAAAGCAGAGCATCAGCGTCCAGCAGGACTTCTTAGACCTCTCCCTATTCCGGAATGGAAGTGGGAGAATATTACGATGGACTTTGTGGTTGGCTTGCCGAGGAGTGCCAGAGGTTGCACAGCAATTTGGGTGATTGTGGATAGACTCACCAAGTCAGCTCATTTCTTGCCGGTGAGGACTAACTATACTTTGACACAGTATGCAGAGCTTTACATTAGAGAGATTGTTAGACTGCATGGCATACCAGTGTCTATTGTGTCAGACAGAGATCCGAGATTCACATCTGCGTTTTGGAAGAGTCTGCACACGGCTATGGGGACTAGGCTTCTGTTCAGTACAGCATTTCATCCCCAGACAGATGGTCAGTCTGAGAGAGTGATCCAGGTTCTCGAGGATCTTCTGAGAGCTTGTGTCATTGATTTTCGGGGCTCTTGGGAGACTAGACTGCCATTGGTGGAGTTTACCTATAACAACAGCTTTCAGTCGTCTATAGGTATGGCTCCATATGCAGCACTTTATGGGAGGAGATGCAGATCTCCGGTGCATTGGGATGAGGTTGGTGAGCGGATTTTGTTGGGTCCAGAGATTGTGCAGCAGACAGCTGACATTGTGACGCAGATTCGAGACAGGATGAGGACAGCGCAGAGTCGGCAGAAGAGTTATGCAGATGCCAGACGACGCGATTTGGAGTTCGCGGTAGGTGATCACGTATTCTTGAAGGTGTCACCTATGAAGGGAGTAGCGCGTTTCGGGCGGAGAGGCAAGCTTAGTCCGAGATACATAGGGCCATTCGAGATCTTGGAGCGAGTTGGCACGTTGGCCTATCGTTTAGCTCTACCTCCAGGGCTAGCGGCGGTGCACAACGTTTTCCATGTATCCATGCTTCGGAGATATGTCTCCAATCCGTCGCATGTGTTGGATTTCGAGCCCTTACAGTTGCCACCAGATCTTGTTTACGAGGAGAGACCAGTGCGGATTTTGGCTAGAGAGGAGCGGAGGCTTAGGACGCGGGTCATACCGATGGTCAGAGTCCAGTGGCTGAATCACTCGGAGGAGGAAGCTACTTGGGAGACCGAGGAGGATATGAGGACACGCTACCCAGAGATGTTCGGGTAAGGACTTTAATTTCGAGGACGAAATTCAATTTAAGGGGGGGAGAATTGTAACACCCGGTATTTTTTTTAATTACATAAATCCGCCTGCATAATTAGGATATTTTAATTATTTAAATTTATGATTTATGGGTTAAATAATTTTGTGAATTTATTTATGCATGATTTAATTTATTTTTAAGCATTTAACCCATAATTAGTTTTTTAGGATTTTTTTAGTATTTTTATTATTTAATCGCGTAGACGGGACCGTGGACGGACGAGATGACAACTTTCTAGCCAAATTATTTTATGAGCCTTTTTGGAGCCTTAAAATATTATTTTGAGTTTTATTATCCCAAAATTTTAGGTATTTAATTTTATTTAATTTTAGGGGTCATTTTTATCCAAAATTAGTCAAAATATTGACTTTTTAGTATTTTTAAAATTCCCCTAAATTATTATTTCGAGATTTTATTTAGGTGATCAGATTTTTAAATGTTTATTTAAGAATTTAAGTTGTATATTAGTTATTTAAAACCTTTTTATTTAATTATTTAACCTATATTCTAAATTAACCTAAAATTAAACCTATTCAACCTAAAACAACTAGCCGATCTTTTTCTTCCTCCCCTATCAGCCGTCACCTTCATTCCATCTCCTTCTTCACCGAACCAACCTCCAAGAACACCATAGCCAATATTTCGAAGGTTCCAAGCAAGCCAAGGTCGCCCCGTCGTCCCGAAGTCCTTCCTACGCGTGTTAAATCCATATCTACGGTGAAAGGCATGATTTTCTTCTCATTTTAACATTATATCAGTGTATAATATGTAGGATAAGTGGGCATCGAATTTCTTTAACTATTTTTCAGAAAATTTTTGTTGAAGGATGTTGTTTGCTTGCATGATTCATGATTCACGAAATTTTGTTGGCATGGCTTGGTTCGGGGCTGAGGGTTCGGTCAGGTGAGGTCCTAGGGTGCCTAAGGATCGAGCCATGGCAGGGCTTGGGGCTGAGAAGGGCTCGGCCGATCAGGTTTTGGCTAGAAGGCTGCAGCTGCGCACGGTTAGGGTTTGGGAGAAAGGGCTGCGGCTTGGGGGTTTGGGCGTGCATGGGGGCAGGGGCCTGGTGTGGCTCGAACCGGCAGGACCCTGGGAAGGTCCTGCCGGCGGCGCTCCGGCCGGTCGTGGCCGGAGCAGGGCGGCAGCAGGCGTTGAAGGCCTGCTGCCCAAGCCCTCGGCGGCCGAGAGGCTAGGTTAGGAAAAAGGGGTTCGGGTTTAGGGTTTCAGAGTACCGGGTCGGGTCGTGGGGGCTCGGGTCGGGTCAATAGGTTAATGGGTCGGGTTAAGTGGGTCCGGGTCCGGGTTTGGTGGGCCGGGCTCGAGTCTTTTTATTTTTAAAACATTTTATGAATTAATGGGTTATTTAGTCAGTTAAATTAAAATAAAATCATTTGGACTCCCAAATAATTTTATTTGGTCTTTTAAAATTTTAATCAAGTTATTCCATAATTTTTATGGACTTTTGGGCCCATAAAAGTTATTGGGCCAGTCTTTGGGTTTTTGGGCCCAATGGGCCAGATTTAAGTTAATGGGTTTGAGTGTAGGGCCAGCAGTCCAGAACCATCCATGAGAAAATTGCATGTGTCCCGATTATATATTTAATTATTTTTTTATGCATTTAAGTTATTTTAATATTTATATGTTAGTAAGAAAATTAAATTAAATATATATGAAGGACACACAATTTATTTAAGTACATGCATTCATGAAATCAATTTTTATGATATGATTTAATTTCTATGGTTGAGCAAATAAAATATTTTAGGTGGAAATTGAAGTAGTGTGGCCATTTATGTATGGGCAGTTTTCTGCCATTTATGTATGGGTGGTTCGCCACCAGCCTCGTACGATGGTTTCTTAGACTGATCAGTCGCACTATGGGTCACACTTACGGATAGGACCATTCGATGTTAAGAAAATAAACGCTCAACAACTTATGTATGTATGATATTATGTATGTTTATTTATGTAATTTATGTTATGTAATTTTTAAGCATGCTCATTCATGTATATGTATGTATTAGTATTAAATTAATTTAAATTATTTTAAACCCTTGTTAGTATGCATGTTGGGCCTCTAGGCTCACTACACTGATATGGTGCAGGTGAGTACGTAGAGGAGCAGGTTACTCCTACCGGTGGTGAGGATGTATGAGCAGTGCGGCAGTAGCCCCGTGACCGTGACAGCTTCTGAGTCACCATGTTTGAGTGTCATGATACATTTTATTATTTTTAAGGGTTGAGGTGTTTGAAATAATTTATTAAATATTTTAGTGCATGCACATTTTTATTTATTTTATTTATGTAGTATATTTTTAATTCTAGGGTTGACTCAGTTGTTTAATTATTTTTAAGAATGCATTTTATTTAAGTATTCAAATTGTTTATTTATTTAGTCCTGAATTTATTTTTAGTATTTTTATTTGGTGCATATATGTATGGGCATATATGTACTTACATATATTTATTTAAGTAGAAAAAAAAAAAAATTCCGCATATTTATTTATTATAGAGTTAGGGTCGTTTCAGTTGGTATCAAAGCACGGTCCTTGGAGGGGTCACTACTGCTATAATAGCTCAGAAATCCACGCTACCGGTCTGTAAGTTTTAAATGTTTATAGTATGATTTAAATTTCTAGAATTTAAGTTAGTCTTAATTTTTAAACACTTAGTTATGCAAGGCGATTTACGTAAATAAATATGTGGTGGTGCAGAATGCCTCCCAGACAGGTGAATCGACGTGGGAGACCTCCACATCCGCCTCCACCTCCACCGCCACCTCAGCAGCACCCCATGACAGCACTGGAGCAGGCCAGTGCCACGATGATGGCGGGTATCACTGCCTTGCTGGAGCAGCAGGCTGCCCGTCCCAGACTGTCCCACGAGGAGGACGTCGCAGAAAGGTTCCAGAAGAAGGGGCCTAAGGAGTTTGTGGGGACCACCGATCCGTTGGTGGCTGAGGGATGGATTCGCTCTCTTGAGTCCATCTTCGATTATATGGGGATCACAGACACCGACAGGGTGAGCTGTGCGACGTACATGATGCGAGGCGATGCAGCCCTTTGGTGGGAGGGTGCAGTTAGAGGGGTCCATCTACCTACACTGACGTGGGCCGAGTTCAGGCGTATCTTCTACGCCAAGTACTTCACTGAGGATGTGCGCAGTCGCATGATCCGTGAGTTCATGAGTCTCCGTCAGGGGGACAGGTCGGTTGTGGAGTATGTGAGCCAGTTTGAGAGGGGCTGTCACTTTGTGCCCATGATTGCTGATAGTCCGCAGGAGAAGCTGCGGCAGTTTGTGGAGGGCCTGAAGGCTGAGATCAGGCATGACGTACGTATGGCAGACGTCTTTACATATGAGTCTGCAGTCAGCAGGGCCTTGCGTTCCGAGGAGGGACGGAGGGAGATACAGAGAGAGCAGCAGGGTAAGAGGCAGTTTGTGGAGAATTTTTCTCAGATTTCTAAGCCTTTGACGCAGCTGACGAGGAAGGATGTGCCTTTCGTTTGGACGTCAGAGTGCGAGGAGAGTTTTCACAAGTTGCATCGCAATCTGACTACAGCTCCAGTGTTGGCTCTACCATCTGGATCAGGTGACTTTATAGTTCACACTGATGCTTCTCTCCAGGGTTTGGGTTGTGTGTTATCGCAGAGAGGTCATGTGATTGCCTATGCTTCTAGGCAATTGAAGATTCATGAGGAGAACTATCCGGTACACGATTTGGAGCTTGCGGCCATTGTCTTTGCTCTTAAGATATGACGTCATTATTTGTACGGTGAGAGGTTCGAGATCTTCACTGACCATAAGAGCTTGAAGTATTTGTTCACTCAGGCTGAGTTGAACATGAGGCAGCAAAGGTGGATGGATTTTCTGAATGATTATGATTTTGAGATCAAGTACCATCCAGGCACTTCTAATACAGTTGCGGATGCTCATAGCCGCAAAGTGTATGTGAGTTTGCTTCGTACCAGCTTATTTGCACGAGTGGTAGAGGAGTGTTGTTCCTTGGGTTTCACTTTTCGACACAAAAAGGAACAACAAGGAGTTCGTGTTTCTTCTGTACTTGCTGAACCAGCCTTGTATACTCGTATACGTGAGTCGCAGGTCGTTGATCCAAAGACGCAGAAGTTAGCCCGTTTAGCTCAGGATGGGAATACTTCTGATTTTCATTTGTAGAATGATGGTCTGTTGTATCTCTCGGGACGTGTGGTAGTTCCTGATGATTCCACACTTCGAGAAGAGATTCTGTCTCATGCTCACCGTAGTAAATTTTTGTACATCCAGGCAGTATGAAAATGTACAAAGATCTACATACGAGGTTTTGGAGGAAAGGAATGAAGCGCAATGTTTATCAATTCGTGTCAAGATGCCTTGTGTGTCAGCGGGTCAAGACAGAGTTTCGACGACCTGGTGGTTTGCTTCACAGCTTAGAGATTTCAGAATGAAAGTGGGAGCATGTGACGATGGATTTTGTCACCCACTTGCCTATGTCTTCCAGGAACTGCGATGCTATTTGGGTTGTTGTTGATCGATTGTCGAAGTCCGTGCATTTTTTGCCGTATAATCGGGACTTTACTTTCGATCGGATGGCTACGTGAAAGAGGTTGTTCGTCTGCACGGGATTCCGTTGAGTATTGTCATTGACCGAGATCCGAGGTTTACCTCTAGATTTTGGGGTAGCTTCCAGCGAGCTCTTGGTACTACACTGAGTTTGAGTACAACTTATCATCCGAAGACCGACGGACAGAGTGAGAGGACTATTCGTACCCTCGAGGATATGCTTCGAGCTACAGTGATGGATTTTGGACCAACGTGGCATGAACACTTGGCGTTGGTAGAGTTTTCTTATAATAACAGTTACCATCGCATCATTGGCATTGCACCATTTGAAAGAGTGGGTGCCCGGTTAGCCAACTTGTGGCTAAGGGCTTTTATGACTCTATGTATAAACAATCTTTGTTTAATATAATTTACATTAATTAATGACATTTTCTTTATCTTTCTTCATATTGTTATATTGTGATATACTATTGTTGTTTTGATAAAGACCTTGAATATACTATAGTGTAAGTAAGATGAGATAGTGAATAAAGAGAGATCACTATTATGAAACACATCTTATAGTCACTGTATATTCTAAACAGTTCCTAGTTAATTGAGCCGTCCGCTAATAAGGATAAGGATCGCTCGAGATTGAGACTAGCATTTGTGATGCCAAGTACCACGTTTCATTGGTAGTGGACATGAAGATGTTCAAAGCATTCAAATGGATATTCATATGATGAATGATCGAACTACCCTATTCGGACTTTCAAAGTGGTTATTATTATTTGAGTGGATAAGTCCGCGGTTTTGGTTGTACACCATTAGTCCTTACTACTTGAAACATCATTGAGACTCTATATGCTAGTACTGTATTTTGACTCATTTACCGACTCTATGGGGGTCATCAGGTGTCGGGATTGGGTACAGTTACGACACATATAGGAGTCGATGCTTTGTTGTCAAGGATTCACCACATGCTTGCGAGTGTGGATATCCTATGCGATCTGAGGAGATATTAGTGTGACAAATCTCTGGCAGAGTACTCGATGTGATTTAGGTTACTTGGTTTCCTAGTAGCACATGCGATGTTACTATTTGATCTTCAAGATGCATTGCATAGTTATCGAATCTCGAACGACTCTCGATGTATCAATGGTTGTTGATTCGATCGGGATATATGGATGAAAGGACTGTACTATACGCTAACCAAAACTTACTGGTTCTTGCAGGCACTATCAGTGATACCTAGGGAATCATGGGGCGATGTTGCTAGACGCGCTTACCATGATTCATTGGGTAAGTCGGAAATCGTTGTTCCGAGTCACAAGGAGTTGTGAGCCCACGGCTAGCTGTATCCCTGAACCATTGAGGGTCACACAAGTAATGGATTACTAAACCCCGTTGAGATAGTTAAATTTAAAGAGTTAAATTTAATGAAAGAGAAGTTGTACTTCTTAACTAAAGGGAGTGGAATTTCCTAAAATGACATAGGGATGGACATTTTTGGAAATCACTGAATTCGGATTCATAAAAATTATCTTGACTTTAAAAGGTGCAGAAATGGTTTCTGTGCACATTGGTGAAATCGGTTTATCAATCGGAGTCATGATGAATTTTATATTAATTTTTATAATAACAGGCTTGGTTTGTTAAGCTTAAGTTATGTATTGTGGGCCCTAAGGAGTTAGTGTCCTAATACAATTATAACTTAATTCAGTCTAGAAATTATATATATATATATATGTGTGTGTGTAGGTTTCGAAAATAATAACTTTTGATCAAGCAATTTTCAAAAATCACACTCTATATTTTCTTAGGGGAATTTCGAATTCCTCTTGTCCCTTTTGAGAAAATTCAGTCTGTGATTTTTCTGAAAAATTACATTCTGAATTGACAGATCAAATCTGTTTATTCTCTACGATAAACATCTGATTGATTTCTAGTGCAATCAATCAGAGGGTTTCTGTTTTCTATTCGTGGACCTAATTCCGGAGATTGATCGAGCGAGTCATCGGTTCCCGAGATTTACAACAAGAGCAGATTAAATCTGTTGGAGTCCATAATCAAGCCTTAGCTTGAAGAGGTAAAAATATTTAATTGTGATTTTTATTTTTACTTTCAAGATCTTAATCGTTTGGATTTGATACCCACGATGAAAAATAAAATTTTTAAACTTCCGCTGCTCCGGGTATCACATCCGTGTGATCAGAGAACGCATGTTCAAACAATGATATCAGAGCCAGGTCGTAATCTTTGATCAAACGATTAAAATCAATCAATTGTACAAAAATTTTAGCCTCGGTTTTTGGAAAACAAAACGAAAATTTTAAACGAAAATTTATGGGCAACCAGGCAGCACTGGGCGCTGCCTAGGCCTGGGCAGCGCCGTGCGGTGTCCAAGGGCAGCGATACAATCACTGCCCAGGGCAGCGTCGACGCTGCCTTCCCCACGTGGGGGTGGGGCTGCCCGAGAACGTCCCGGGCAGCCCGAAAAAATTAAAATTTGATTTTTTTTTGGATTTTTTGAAATTTTTGAAATTTTAGTTTTTGTTCCGATCGAAAATTGTTTTTGATTGGTCCACGAGGCATCGGATCAAATTGTTTGAGTCCGAAATTTTTAAAATTGATTTTTGGATAAATTTGAATTTTTGGAAAATTTATAAATTTTATCCGTTAAATTAGATTTTATAAAATTAATTATTTTGGTACAATTGATGATAAAATATGATCTTATGAAAGAATAAGATAAAATTTGATTTTATCTTTTTAATTATGATGCCATTGCATGTTATCCAATGAATTAATTATTGGATAAAAGGATGATCGATTGCCATGACCAATATTATAGGTGTATGTTAGGTTGTTTACATTTGGTTTTATTGTTGTTGGGTTTTATTAATGGACTTGGTTTATGACTGTAGTAACCCATATCCAAATTAAGCAAATCAAGTGTCTAATTATTATTAGGCAGGTTAAACTTGATTAAGATTATTTCCGATGGGTTAACGGAGTCCGAAAATGGATTTAGAATGCCCGGAAATGGTCCGAAAGGCTCCGAGGGTTTGGATGGTTCGGAGGGCCCGAACAGGGTTAGTGGGCTCCGAACTGGTTCGGGGGATCCGAACTTGGGTTCGGAGGCCCGAACTATTTCGTCATTGCTGACGTCCATGATGTGACTCCGGACGACCCGAAGCTGAGTTCGAACGGCCCGAACTCGTCCTATATATAGGGGATGCGTGGCTCACTTTTAGGCGCACCGAGTTCCTTTTCTCTCTGGTTCCTTAGCCTTCTAACTCAGATCTAGGGAATTTTAGGCGTCCCGTGGGGAATCCCGAAGTGGCATAGCGATCCAGGCATTGTAGCGAAGCTGTGGCCTAGTTTTGAGGCACTCGACAGCAAAGGGCTAACGACGGACGAAGGTATAGCTTTTGCTTCCTATAAATATTTAGGAGTATGCAATAACTTAGTTAAGACTTTTAGAGCACTTTAATGATAGTAGTATCATTTGGCAGTGTAGAGCAGACTATAGGCGTGGACCTAGAGTTGGTAGAGCTTGCACTGATTTGAGGTACGAAAGTACTGTTTGAGATATCCTGACTGAGTATGCATGTATTATGTGACTGCATGGTTTATATGTCATTGATTTATGCTGCATTCATTTGCATACTGAGCTATCTCCTTTGAGATGTCTGTTAGTAGGGTTTTTCCCTATCCTGTTAGTGGTTGGACTTCCATCGATTTGGGTCCGGCATATCCACTGGTATTATGGTATGGGAGCCACCTCCTGAAGCGACGGCACAGCGTGCTACATACCAGGGCCCGGTCTGTCTCTGTTATCTGATCCTTGACCTCGAGTTTATAGGGAGTTCACTTTGCATGCATGTATACTCATACTCTCGTACTGAGCATTTTATGCTCACGTCTCGTACTCTGTATTTCTGGACACCCTATTTCCATGGGGCAGATGCAGGTGCAGGTATTGCGCTAGGTGACTCGGAGGAGTCCGTGTTCAGGGAGGACAACAGGTTTAGCTGTAGGTATTGTTTCTGTTAAGATTCATTCGATTGGGTTGTATATCGAATGTTGTATTTAGTCGGTTGTATTCCGTCGACCAGCATTTATTTAAGCTTCCGCAGTTATATATATGATTATATGTTAATTGCATGCTTAAGTTCTGATTAGTAGGTGATTCCGGGATGGGTCACTACATTTATGGTATCAGAGCATGCAAAGAGACTCTTGGGAATAAATGCTGATATTTTTGGGTTGTCTCTATAGGAGATGACTGTGTTTGACAAGATATTTGCAATTGAATTTGGGATGACGAGATTCTTAGGAATTCTCGAGCTTGTCATTGCTAAGGTTACTGTCAGAGATTCAGTTCATGAAGATTCCAGCCGGTTCGAGTTGGAAGAAAAGATCGAGTTTTGGATTCCAGATGCTTCTAAAAATTGGTTAGAACGCATGGTGTATGATTACACATACGACTCTAACCAAAGGAAGATCTCCACTCGTAGTTGGAGAGATTGTCATAAAGATCGTGTGAAGGTATGTCTGTGGAGTATGCTTGCATAGATGCTTTCGGGAGACAGACAGGAAACTGCACGTTCAAATCAGGTAGATACCAAGGAATGAACGACGGTTGAGTTGTATTAGGTATCTTAGACATGACGTAATACATTGATTGTATTTTGTAGTAAATACTGTGTTTTTTTGTAAACAGTATTTCAGTTGTAAGCATTGAATCATGGTATTATTGATTCCAGGCTATTGGGAATTCTTAGTAATTGTAACTAATATTTGTAATCTATTTTATTACATGAGATTGTAATAAGATTTGTATTAAATCGGGTTCAGTGGTTTAATGATATTGATGTACCAGTTGTTGTTTCATTGTACATCTGTTCTTTTGAGGTTATATAATCTTTGGGATTAATCCAGTGTGTAGTTGACCTGTGTTCAACTATGGTGGTTTTCTGGATAGTTTCATGTCTGCAGTTGATTGGGTGATCTAGGTGTTTTCCTAGGATTGACCTAGCTAGTCGTTCGACTATGGTTTTGTCAAGTGATGATGGATTTTCATCAGAGGCTGGATGTTGGACTATACCAGGGACTATGGACTGTGTGGTTGATCAGGACGGGAAAGTAAGCGCGACCCTAGCCGGTGATTCTGGAAGGTTACATTTCAGAAGGGCTTAAAGGGAAGGCTACCTTAGTCTTGATATTTACACAGTGTAGTCAGGGGTATAACTGTCAAGTTGAAAATCAGTGATAGCTGAATTTATTTGGGTTATAGTTAGTCAGCTGACTATGATTAGTGCCGTGTTGGGATGATTCCTCAGGAGGCATGGGGTGTGTTCTAGGTTGTTTTCTTAGAACAGTTAGTAATGTTTTGACCTCTTTAGGTGATTGCCATGTGATGATGAGATTTCATCAGTGTACCAGGTCGAGTGATACCGAGAGTTGTGTACTATGATCGGGACTAGACGTGATGGGGCGCGACCCTATGCCAGTGTACTCTGGGAGTCTTTTGTACTTCAGAGGTTGCCTGGGAGCCTTCGTGCTTCAGGATCGGCGGTGGAAAGACTATTCATTCTAGAGGTTGGGCAACAGTCACGATGGGGTATGACCTTGGATTGGATTGATACCGGTGTTGGTATTGGGATTTAGTTATCGTCTGATGTTTGTCAGAGATACTGGGTTTTAGGTTTCTGCTGTCAGAAATTGTCTTGGAGGGATTTCCTTGACGAGTGATTGTTTGGAGCAGATGGCTTTGATCTTCGATATTGGGATATAGCTAGATGGATAGATCTAGTAGGTAGACGGATTTCTACCATTGTTCACTTTGGGACTACCATTGGGATTTGGTAGGAAGTGAGGCTTGTTTCGCAATGGATTTCCTTGTGATAAGAACTATTCAGGTTACTGGATTACGAGTTGTTTTGGGATTTCGACTCGGTTGGGATTTTGGCTCACTGATGATAGATTTCATCAGTAAGTGAATTATATCAGTAGCTTAAGACTGTACTGGATGGTTCGAGACAGGAGGAAAGCATGACCTTCGCCAGTGGTTCTTTGGCAGGATATTCCGGATGGATTATCAGTGGAGGCTACCTCAGTCTTGATTAGTGCACAGTCTCAGCGAGGGATATGATTTCCAGGAGCAGGTTCAGCGACAGTTGGTAGTGAGTCAGTATTGATGTGAGATTGGTACCGGTGACTACTAATAGCTATTGTCTGACTTTGTTAGAGATAGGTGAGTTGAATCAAGTGTGATTCTTGTAATTCCAAGTGTTTGGAAACCGTATGACTTATGGAAGTGATATCATGATTATTGATCGAGCCATGTGAGATTTCAAAATGACCAAGACTTGGCGGATGGTTGCCATATTTTGGTTGGTACTGACAGGTTGTGTGTTAGTCACAACTTATCGACGTGGTCGATTGGTTGAGCAGATCAGTGATTGAGATATCATGAATCGAGAGATACTTGGGACGATACTATAAGCCTTCGTGCTTATGAGTTTGGATCCTTTAAGTAAATGTCTCGGAACAGTAAGAGAATTATTTGCATTCAGGATTCTCGGGTGGTTGAGATTTTCGGAGTGCAGTCGTTTGGACTTTCGAGTTCGATAGATCACGGGAAGTGATTGCATGTTTTGACTTTGGTAAGTCATGGCTAGTTCGATAACTTGGGTAAAGTTATCAGTGGTAAGCAGAGACGTTCGGACTTAGTGACGTTTCAGGAAGAGTATCTTCTCGGTAAGAGGAGACATAATTGATCTGAACATTGCTTGGTATTAGCAATGGTTGACCCAGTTTTGGAAATAGGATTGTTCCATGCTATTGGACTACAGCTTTGGGAACTGTTAGCCGAGTACTTTTTTAGGCGTTTCCAGCAGTTTTCTCGGAGGATTTTCGTTGAATTGTGATTCGACGAGTGTTGCGGAATTCAGTGAGCATTAGCAGGCCGATATCAGTTGTTTGTTCGTGGGATGATACGACAGCTGAGACTTGTGTTCAGAGTCTAGCGAGATTGTTGTCGGTGATTTCCCAGTACGTTCTGATGTGCTATGCCATTGAGGTGTTGGGATCGACCGAGATCGATCAGGTAGATTCGTTGGTTTACCGCATGTGTCGTGGATTGCGCGAAGAGTTGAGGTGAACTAGTTTTGTTCATCTTGGTAGCGAGTCAAGTGTGACTTGGGATTGTTATCTATGGTCGGATAACCAGTGTTGCGAATACAATTGATATCTCGAGTGACGAGATAGTGGTGATCTTTAATCTAGACTACTAATGCTGTAGATGTTGCGGTCCCATCTATGTGTTCAGCATTATAGCGGTGATATTCTTTGAGAATATTAGTCAGCATCGAAGAAAATAAGTACGGAATGTAAGTCTGTCGATGCTAGGAACTTTCGGGATTGGTTGTTATCTGTGGCAGGACGTCAAGTGGGAATCGATTGGTTAACACTTGCGGTTACCTCTGGGATTCGATGTCAGTGTTAGACCAGTGGAGATACAGGTTGGTTGTATCTGGTCTTCTCGTTAGTACGAACTGATTCTAGCAAGAGGGATAGTCGGTATCAAGTGGTATACTTGACGAGGAACTATCACTGCTAAGGTTCGCAGGAACAGTGGGTATTCGAAGAGAAGTTGAGAGTACTCTATTGATCGTAGGGCTCGATTGTACATCCAGAAGATCGTTCGACTTCATGGATTCCGGTGGGCATTGTCAGCGATCGAGACCCAGGTTTACTTCCATATTCTGGGGGAGTGTCCAGCGTGCTACGAGCACTGCTTTCAGTTTAAATACTGAATATAATCCAGAGACAGATGGTCAGATGGAGAGCGCTATCCATACCTTGGAGGACATGCTTTGGGTGTGTACTATGGATTTTGGTTCAGTTTAACCAGATTAGTTGTCATTGATTAAGTTCGCGTACAACAATAGGTACCATCATAGCATTGGGAGGGCAACTGTTGAGGCATTGTACGGGCGACTTGTCATACTCCATTCTTCTAGAAAGAAGTGGGGGAGATAGTATTTCTGAGAGTTTCACCTTTTCGCAGGGTTCTCATGTTTGGTCTCAAGGGTATGCTGTCTCCCAGATTTATCGATCAGTTTGAGATCTTAGAGAACATTGGTGATTTGGCTTATCAGTTAGCCTTGCCACCGTATTTGTCCAGTATCCGAGACGTGTTTCACATATCTTTGTTGCGACGATATGTGATGATCAGTCTGAAGTTCATGTGGATACTGACTTGATTTATGCAAAGAGTGTTTCTGCATATTGGTTGTATTTTCGGTACTTAAGATCTTATTTCGAGGACGAAATATCTTAAGTGGGGGAGAATGTAGTAACCTGTATCCAAATTAAGCAAATCAAGTGTCTAATTATTATTAGGCGGGTTAAACTTGATTAAGATGATTTCCGATGGGTTAACGGAGTCCGGAAATGGATTTAGAATGCCCGAAAATGGTCCGGAAGGCTCCGAGGGTTTGGATGGTTCGGAGGGCCCGAACAGGGTTAGTGGGCTCCGAACTGGTTTGGGGGATCCGAACTTGGGTTCTGACGGCCCTAACTATTTCGTCATTGCTGACGTCCATGATGTGACTCCGGACGACCCGAAGCTGAGTTCGGAGGCTCCGAACGTGTTCGGACGGCCCGAACTCGTCCTATATATAGGGGATGCGTGGCTCACTTTTAGGCGCACCGAGTTCCTTTTCTCTCTGGTTCCTTAGCCTTCTAACTCAGATCTAGGGAATTTTAGGCGTCCCGTGGGGAATCCGGAAGTGGCATAGCGATCCAGGCATTGTAGCGAAGCTGTGACCTAGTTTTGAGGCACTCGACAGCAAAGGGCTAACGACGGACGAAGGTATAGCTTTTGCTTCCTATAAATATTTAGGAGTATGCAATAGCTTAGTTAAGGCTTTTAGAGCACTTTAATGATAGTAGTATCATTTGGCAGTGTAGAGCAGACTATAGGCGTGGACCTAGAGTTGGTAGAGCTTGCACTGATTTGAGGTACGAAAGTACTGTTCGAGATATTCTGACATAGTATGCATGTATTATGTGACTGCATGGTTTATATGTCATTGATTTATGCTGCATTCATTTGCATACTGAGCTATCTCCTTCGAGATGTCTGTTAGTAGGGTTTTTCCCTATCCTGTTAGTGGTTGGACTTCCATCGATTTGGGTCCGGCATATCCACTGGTATTATGGTATGGGAGCCACCTCCTGAAGCGACGGCACAGCGTGCTACATACCAGGGCCCGGTCTGTCTCTGTTATCTGATCCTTGACCTCGAGTTTATAGGGAGTTCACTTTGCATGCATGTATACTCATACTCTCATACTGAGCGTTTTATGCTCACGTCTCGTACTTTGTGTTTCTGGACACCCTATTTCTATGGAGCAGATGCAGGTGCAGGTATTGCGCCAGGTGACTCGGAGGAGTCCGTGTTCAGGGAGGACAACAGGTTTAGCTGTAGGTATTGTTTCTGTTAAGATTCATTCGATTGGGTTGTATATCAAATGTTGTATTTAGTCGGTTGTATTTCGCCGACCAGCATTTATTTAAGCTTCCGCAGTTATGTTTCTGATTATATGTTAATTGCATGCTTAAGTTTTGATTAGTAGGTGATTCCGGGATGGGTCACTACAATGGCCCAATTTGAATTGTCATTTGTAATAAAAAGTGGGTCTGGTTTATGGCCCGTTCCCACCCTTAAATATGTATCCCCTACTTGTCATCGAAATTTATTGTAAATTTATTAGACGTAGTGGGAGATAAAGATTTGAAGACAATGGTGGGCCCAACAGACAATAAAGACCGAAGAAATGTAAATTGGAAGCACAATGTAATAGGATTGCATTGCATGCCTGCATATCACCTAGGATTGGACTTAGACTCGTGATTGGAAACCACGGGTCGATTAGTTATTGGGGTCGATCATCCTTTAAATAATATATGATATTATTGTTGTATGCATGTTTAGACTAAATTGTATGAATCCCGCAAGCATACAAATATTAAATGATGAGACAGTTTTCAAAATTAAAAATCCCTCATTTTAAATATGATTTAAAACTGATATCAAGATAAATAAAGGGAATTTAAATATTATTTAAATGTTCCTATCTTCCATCAACGATCAATGTATGAGATGCTACCCGCGGGTACGGTCCGGCTCATATTATTGGGGGGGGGGCCCGTTCGTCGAAAAGCTGTACATTGGATCGACACAAGTTGTAAGTTGGGTGGAACTCCCATGGGATTGGCTCATATTATTGGGGATCCACATGGCGACCGTCCATCACAACTTAATATTGATGGGTTATCTTGACATGTCACAATAAACGGCGTCATATTATTGGGCCCTTATTGGACATGAGGTAAAAACATGGGGATTGCTTTGGAAGCAATTGGGATCTATCTTTTGAAAATTATGGTTGGCTGATATTATTCGGGACTATAGTTTGTCAATTGGACTCCATATTCCCACTAAGGAAACAAGTTTCCCGTTTTCACTAGAGGGTAGTGAAATCGTTAAAATAGTGGGAGTGAAATTCATAAAATTAAATCTCGCCATATTTTATGTCTTAGTAAATTAATTAAACAATCACTGATTATTGTCTGTTTATTTTCAGTATTTCATTACAATGAATTCGCGAAATCCTCTCGAACAAAAAAAATTGACTGGTGCAAACTATACGGAATGGTTCCGTAAATTAAAGATTGTTCTAAACTCGGAGAAAATTTTCTACGTGTTAAAAAAGAATCCTCCAAAGGAAGCACCAGCTAATATAAGTTCGGAAGAATTGGCAAAACTTGATCAATGGTGGGATCATGATATCAAGGCTAAATGCTATATGCAAGCTTCAATGTCTGATGAACTCCAGAGGCGATTTGAGGATGCCGTGAATGCTGCTGACATACACATGCACCTCAAGGAACTTTTTGGAGCTCAGTCAAGGTCGGAGAGGTATGCCACCATCAAAGAGCTCATGACATGCCGCATGCGAGATGGGACTTTGGTCCGTGAGCATGGGGTACACATGATTGGACTCATTGAAAAGTTGGTAATACTCGATTTGACATTGGAGCATGAACTAAACGCGGACTTGTTACTTCTTTCTCTTCCTTCGTCGTTTGACGGATTTGTGGTGAACTTCAATATGAACAAGATAGAGGCCACCCTTGAAGAGATGGTCAATATGCTTGTGTCTTATGAGGCCACATTAAAGAAGAAAAAACCGGTACTCTTGGTTGGCTCCTCTTCTTACTCCAAGAAGGGGCCAAGTGGAAAGGGTAAGAAACGTTCTGCCCCACCCAAAAAAATTGTACCACAGAAGAAGGGCAAGACAAAAGCTTCAAACGTGAACATATCTGGAGATGTTTTCCATCACTGCAAGAAACTCGGTCATTGGAAACGTAACTACAAGGAATACCTCTAGCAGTTGCGTACTGCAAAGGGTATGTTTTACATTGAAATAAATGTTTCACTTAATACTACTTCTTGGGTATTGGATACCGGATGTGGATCTCACATTTGCAATGATTTGCAGGTGATGACAAGAAGTCGTAAGCATAGGATGGGTGAGACCCAGCTGAGGCTCGGAAATGGTTCCAGAGTTGAATCCAAAGCAGTGGGAGACGTTTATTTAGTTTTGCAGAACATTTTAAGTTATTTTTGAGAGATGTTTTATTTGTGCCAGATTTAGTTAAAAACATTATTTCTGTTTCTATGCTTGATAGAGATGGTTTTTCTTGTAATTTTGTAAATGGGATTTGCAATATTTACAAGAATGAATGTTTGATTGGAAATGGACAACTTGAAAATGATCTATATAACTTAAAATTAAAAGAAGTTCTAATTAATTATGTTGATAAACCGGTAACAACAAATAAAAGGAAAAACGATAGTCAAAACCCGGCAAACCTTTGGCATGCTAGGCTAGGTCATATTTCCTCAAGGAGGATGAACAAGCGAGTGGGAGAGGGCATGTATGATATGTCTGATATTAACTCTCTACCTACTTGTGAGTCCTGCCTAAAATGAAAAATGACTAAATCTTCTTTCAAAGGGAAGCCTGAGCGTAGTCAAAATCTGTTGGATTTGATCCATACAGATGTTTGCGGACCATTTAGTATCGGTACTAAATTTGGTCACACCTACTTCATTACCTTTACTGATGATTATTCTAGGTATGGGTATTTATATTTAATGAAATATAAGTCTGAATTATTTGAAAAGTTCAAAGAATTCAAGGCTGAAGTAGAAAACAAACAAGGTAAAAGTATTAAAGCACTTCGATCGGATCGAGGTGGAGAATACTTAAGTACCGAGTTTTTGAGCTATCTAAAAGAGAATGAGATTCTCTCTCAATGGACTCCTCCATGACACCTCAGCTGAATGGTGTCTCGGAGCGTCGCAATCGAACTTTGTTGGACATGGTTCGATCTATGATGAGCTTCACTGAGCTCCCTCCTTCGTTTTGGGGATATGCACTTGAAACGGCGGTGTTGTTGTTGAACAATGTTCACACCAAAGCAGTGAATAAAACTCCATACGAGTTATGGAATGGAGAAGCTCCTAAGTATTCGTACTTGAGGATTTGGAGATGTCCTGCTTACGTGAAGCAGACAGTAGGAGATAAATTGGATAGTTGATCCACCTTATGTTATTTTGTAGGATATCCGAAGAATTCAATCGGATATTATTTCTATCATCCTACTGAAACAAAAGTGTTTGTTTCGAGAAATGCCAACTTCATGGAGAAGGAGTTTTTATTAGATAAGAAAGGCAAGATGATGGAACTCCAAGAAATTTGAGAAGAACCTGAGATACAAAATAACGATCTCACACCTCAAGAACCTTCAGTGGACACGCCTACATCTAGGAGATCCAAGAGGAATTCTAGACCACCTATTCGATATGGTCTTCTTCTTGAAGGGGATCAAAGTGAACCCGACATTGGATATGATCCAAGAAACTTCAAGGAAATAATTTCTGATGCAGATTCGAATTTATGGCTTGATGCTATGCAGTCAAAAATAGACTCGATGCATACAAACCAAGTTTGGTCTTTAGTAGATCCTCCCGATGGAATTGTTTCAATAGGGTGTAAATGGATCTACAAGAGAAAACTTGGGCCTGATGGCAAGGTACCAACCTATAAGGCACAATTGGTAGCAAAAGGTTATACTCAAAGACAAGGAGTTGGCTATGATGAAACCTTTTCACCAGTCGCAATGTTCAAGTCCATAAGAATCCTTATTGCCATAGCAGCATGGTATGACTATGAGATATGGCAAATGGATGTGAAGACTGCATTTCTTAATGGAAATATTAAGGAAGAAATCTATATGATGCAGCCCGAGGGATTCACATCCATGGGAAGCGAGCATAAGGTATGCAAGCTTTAGAGATCAATTTATGGTCTCAAACAAGCATCAAGAAGTTGGAACCAGAAATTTGATGAAACAATAAAGGACTTTGGTTTCATCAAAAACCCGGAGGAACCGTGCGTGTACAAGAAAGTAGTTAAGGATGCGGTGACGTTCTTAGTACTTTATGTTGATGACATCCTACTCATTGAGAATGACGTAGGGATATTGCAGTCAACAAAGATATGGTTATCAGGTAGATTCTCGATGAAGGATTTGGGTGAGGCCTCCTATATTCTAGGGATACAGATCTATAGAGATAGATCTAAGAGAATGATAGGACTTACTCAAGCAACCTACATCGACACCATATTGAAAAGGTTTTTTATGGATGATTCCAAGAGAGGACATCTACCTATGTGTCAAGGAGTTTCTCTATCCAAGTCTATGTGTCCCAAGACTGACGAAGAGATAGAGAAAATGACACACATACCATATGCGTCAGCCATAGGTAGTATTATGTATGAGATGATATCTACCAGACCGGATGTAGCCTTTGCTCTAAGTATCACGAACAGATATCAGGCCAACCCCGATCAAATGCATTGGAAAGCCGTGAAGGATATTCTTAAGTACTTGAGAAGGACTAAGAATATATTCATGGTTTATGGAGGAAGAGAATTGAAATTGGAACGCTATACCGACTCTAGCTTCCAAAGCGACGTGGATGACTCGAAGTCAACCTCTGGATTTGTATTCATGCTCAATGGTGGTGCTGTCTCTTGGAAGAGTTCCAAGCAGGACACCACAGCGGATTCCACCACTGAGGCAGAATACATTGCAGCATCAGCTGCTGCTAAAGAGGCCGTTTGGATGAGGAATTTCGTCCAAGAGTTGGACATAATTCCTGAAGCTGTTGGTCCAGTTCCGATGTACTGCGACAACACTGGTGCCGTTGCTCAGGCAAAGGAACCAAGGTCTCATCAAAGATCCAAATACGTACTGAGGAAATACCACATCATCCGGGAGATTGTGGAAAGAGGAGACATCACTGTCGAGAGAGTGGCCTCTATAGACAATATCGCTGATCCACTTACTAAGCCCTTGTCAGGACCATTGTTTGACAAACATCGTGAAGCAATGGGATTACGTAGTATGACTAGTTGGTTTTAGGGCAAGTGGGAGATTGAAAGAGTGGGTGCCCGGTTAGCCAACTTGTGGCTAAGGGCTTTTATGACTTTATGTATAAACAATCTTTGTTTAATATAATTTACATTAATTAATGGCATTTTCTTTATCTTTCTTCATATTGTTATATTGTGATATACTATTGTTTTTTTGATAAAGACCTTGAATATACTATAGTGTAAGTAAGATGAGATAGTGAATAAAGAGAGATCACTATTATGAAACACATCTTATAGTCACTGTATATTCTAAACAGTTCCTAGTCAATTGAGTCGTCCGCTAATAAAGATAAGGATCGCTCGAGATTGAGACTAGCATTTGTGATTCCAAGTACCACGTTTCATTGGTAGTGGACATGGAGATGTTCAAAGCATGCAAATGGATATTCATATGATGAATGATCGAACTACCCTATTCGGACTTTCCAAGTGGTTATTATTATTTGAGTGGATAAGTCCGCGGTTTTGGTTGTACACCATTAGTCCTTACTACTTGAAACATCATTGAGACTCTATATGCTAGTACTATATTTTGACTCGTTTACCGACTCTATGGGGGTCATCAGGTGTCAGGATTGGGTACAGTTACGACACATATAGGAGTCGATGCTTTGTTGTCAAGCATTCACCACACGCTTGCGAGTGTGGATATCCTATGCGATCTGAGGAGATATTAGTGTGACAAATCTCTGGCCAGAGTACTCGATGTGATTTAGGTTACTTGGTTTCCTAGTAGCACATGCGATGTCACTATTTGATCTTCAAGATGCATTGCATAGTTATCGAATCTTGAACGACTCTTGATGTACCAATGGTTGTTGATTCGATCGGGATATATGGATGAAGGGACTGTACTGTACGCTAACCAAAACTTACTGGTTCTTGCAGGCACTATCAGTGATACCTAGGGAATCATGGGGCGATATTGCTAGACGCGCTTACCATGATTCGTTGGGTAAGTCGGAAATCGTTGTTCCGAGTCACAAGGAGTTGTGAGCCCACGGCTAGCTGTATCCCTGAACCATTGAGGGTCACACAAGTAATGGATTACTAAAACCCGTTGATATAGTTAAATTTAAAGAGTTAAATTTAAAGAGTTAAATTTAATGAAAGAGAAGTTGTACTTCTTAACTAAAGGGAGTGGAATTTCCTAAAATGACATAGGGATGGACATTTTTGTAAATCACTGAATTTGGATTCAGAAAAATTATCTTGACTTTAAAAGGTGCAGAAATGGTTTCTATGCACATTGGTGAAATCGGTTTATCAATCGGAGTCATGATGAATTTTATATTAATTTCTATAATAACGGGCTTGGCTTGTTGGGCTTAATTTATGGATTGTGGGCCATAAGGAGTTAGTGTCATAATAAAATTATAACTTAATCCAGTCTAGAAATTATATATATATATATATGTGTGTAGGTTTCGAAAATAAAAACTTCTGATCAAGAAATTTTTGAAAATAAAACTCTATATTTTCTTAGGGGAATTTCGAATTCCTCTTGTCCCTTTTGAGAAAATTCAGTCTGTGATTTTTTTGAAAAATTACATTCTGAATTGACAGATCAAATCTGTTTATTCTCTACGATAAACATCTGATTGATTTCTAGTGCAATCAATCAGAGGGTTTCTGTTTTCTATTCGTGGACCTAAGTTCGGAGATTGATCGAGCGAGTCATCGGTTCCTGTGATTTACAACAAGAGCAGATTAAATCTGTTGGAGTCCATAATCAAGCCTTAGCTTGAAGAGGTAAAAATATTTAATTGTGATTTTTATTTTTACTTGCAAGATTTTAATCGTTTGGATTTGATACCCACGATATGGAATCGTTCCATATCGAAAAATAAAATTTTTAAACTTCCGCTGCTCCGGGTATCACATCCGTGTGATCAGAGAACGCGTGTTCCAACAGCATTGCACCATTCGAGGATTTGTATAGACGCCACTGTCGTACGCTTTTGTTTTGGGACGAAGTTGGCGAACGTCAAGTCAAAGGTCCACAGATGATTCAGCAGATGACCGATGCAGTGGAATTGATCCATAAGAGGATTAAGGCTGCCCAGGATCAACAGGCTAGCTACGCTAACACTCACCATAGACCATTGCATTTTGAGGTAGGGGAGCATGTGTTCCTGCGAGTGTCACCTTTCCGGAAGGTGATGTGATTTTGTCTCAAGGGCAAGTTATCGCCAAGGTTTATCGGTCCGTTCGAGATTCTCGAGAAGGTTGGGGACGTGGCTTATCATCTCTAGCTTTGCCACACTATCTTTTCAGCATTCATGATGTGTTTCACGTGTCTTTGCTGAGGCAATACGTGGCAGATGAGTCGCACATCTTACATCCAATCGAGGTGCAATTGGACCAGGATCTGTCCTATGTAAAAAGACCTCTCAGGATTCTCGACAAAAAGGACAAAGTTCTTCGCAATAAGCGCATACCTTGGGTAATGGTGCAGTGGCAGCATAAGGGAAATTAAGAAGCAACTTGGGAGATTGAGAGCCGGATGAGAGCTGAGCATACATAGTTGTTTTGATGTTTTGTACTTTCCTCTGTTAGAAAGATTTGTACTTTGTAATGTTCAGTTGTAATAAAGAACAATTGGTTGACTTTTCGTGTTTTTCTCTAGACTTAAATTTCGAGAATGAAATTTCTTAAGTGGGCGCGAATGTAGTAACCCGTAACCAAATGAAGTAATTAAGAAGTAATTAAAAATAAGTAAGCAAATTAAGCCAGGAGAGTTCGGAAGGCCTGAGAAAGGGATCGGAGGATCCGAAGACGTTCGGACGATCCGAAGTAAGGATCGGACGCTCCGAACGTGATCAGACGGTCCGTCGGCAGGATCAGAAGGTCTGATCAGGGCTAGGTATTACGTCATCAAATATGTCAGCAAAGTGACGTCATTTCTTACGTGTTGATGGGACTTCGGATGCTCCGATCGTGTTCGGACGGTCCGAACGTCATCTATAAATAGAGGAGCCGAGATTCATTTTTAGGCGCACCGAATCCCTCTCTTCTCTCATTTCTTTAGCCTTCTAACTTAGATCTAGGAGATTCTAGGCGTCCTATTGGGAATCCGAAAGTAGCGGAGCTGTGGCCTAGTTTTGAGGCAAGCGACATCAAAGGGCTAACGACGGACGCAGGTTATAGCTTTGACTTTCTAAAAATATTTAGGAATATAAAATAGATTAATTAAGGCTTTTAGAGCTTAAATAGTGATGCATGTGTCTTTGCATTGTAGACGCAGTAGTGTGGACTTGTAGGCGTAGGATCTAGACCAGTGGTGCTAGGTGTTGTCCTGTAGTGTTAGAGGTACGTAAGTACTGACCGAGATAGCCGACATGATATATATGCTTATATGTTGCATGAGTATGTGCTATATGTTTTACCATATTTTATTGCTTTAGCACATGCATGTTTTTACACCGGACTGCATCGGGTATGATGTAAGTCATGACAGTTTCCATCGGTGATGAGTTACTCCTTATGGATTTGTGTCTGGGGAGGCTCAGCCCGTGGTTTTGCTATCACTAGGAGCGACCACGGCGGTGGAGTAGACACTATAGTTGATAGGGGAATATACGAGTACCCCGCAGATTCGCTCTCTTAGCACGATACTGTGTATTCATTGGCGCCCTGAGTAGACTGTTTTACCCAGTATTTTAAAGTCATTTTCTTGATGCATATTAGTTTATATATCATTGCTTTTGTATTGAGCGTTGTCACTCACGCCCCTGTGTTGGTGTTTTTGGGATACCTTGTGGAGAGGCGGGTTTGAGACTGGATGATCCAGGTGACTCGCAGCAGGGTTGAGGTTGTTACCTGTTGCAGCGAGAGTTTAGTTGTAGGGCTTGTTATCCTAAGACTTTCGATTTGGTTGTATAAGATTATTATACACTTTTGCTATCGTCGGTTGTATTCTGTCGATTGGATTTGTTGTATTTTAAATTATCCGCTCTTTATGCTTTAAGTATTTATTGCATGCGCTAATTAACTTTGATTAGGTAGTGGATCCGGGTAGGGTCGCTATAGTTTATTAACAATGTCCTGCAATTGATTCAAAAATTCTTTAGAATATGCTCCATTCTCCATGTTATGCCCAAGAAGTTGATTTGAAAATTTTGGGTAGTGGGATGTTGGAGGATATTGGTGACTCCAACCATGTACTGAAGAATACCAATGTCAGTTGTAAGGCAAGCACATGGCGACTGTAGATTGTTTCCAGAAAGTGGTCAGATTTAGACCAGAAATGGCAGCTGAATGGAAATTTATGGTAAGGGTTCTCGAGCCAAGATCCCTTTGATATATATGTTATCTATGACCCTTTTATTGCTGAGAGGTGCATATTTCTGATTTATGCAGTCGATGTATTGAAATCCAGTCCAGCAGTGACAGATATTCCAGTGGTGCATGAATTTGCTGATGTATTTCCTGATGAAATTTCTGATTTACCTCCAGTTCGGGAAATAGATTTCAGCATTGAGTTAATTCCAGGTACGCAACCAATATCCAAAGCTCCTTACAGAATGTCACCTATTGAATTGAAGATGTTGAAAGATCAATTGGAATATTTGCTAGCCAAAGGGTACATTAGGCCGAGCGTTTCACCTTGGAGCGCTCCGGTACTTTTTGTACGAAATAAAGATGGTTCAATGAGATTATATATTGATTATCGTCAACTGAACAAGGTAACGATAAAGAATAAATATCCATTGCCTAGAATAGATGATTTGTTTGATCAGCTACAGGGTTCAGCTATCTATTCTAAGATTGATTTGCGATCTGGATATTATCAGCTGAGAGTACGAGATGAAGATATCTCTAAAACTGCTTTCAGAACAAGGTATGGACATTATGAATTTATTGTCATGCCTTTTGGTTTAACCAATGCTCCTTTAGTATTTATGGGATTGATGAATATAATATTTCAGAAATACTTGGATGACTTTGTCATTATATTTATCGATGATATCTTGATATATTTCAAGAATGTGCATGATCATGTTGAACATCTCATAATCATCTTACAGATTTTGAGAACTGAAAAATTATATGCCAAGTTATCAAAATGTGAGTTTTGGTTGCAGAAAGTTGTGTTTCTTGGGCATATTATTTCAGGTGATGGTATTTCAGTGGATCCAAGCAAGGTAGAGGCTGTACTTAATTGGCCTAGACCTACATCAGTGCCAGAAATACGGAGTTTTATGGGCTTAGCAGGCTACTATCGCAGATTTATTCGAGATTTTTCCAGCATTGCCAAGCCTATTACGCAATTGACTCAGAAAAATATGTCGTATGTTTGGACTGAATCTTGTGAAGCTAGTTTCTTGGAGTTGAAGAAGAGGCTTACAAGTGCACCTGTATTGACGATTCCATCAGGTACGGGTAATTTTGTTGTATATTGTGATGCTTCTTACAAGGGTCTGGGTTGTGTGCTCATGCAGCGAGGGCATGTTATCGCTTATGCTTTGAGGCAGTTGAAGCCACGCGAGACTCGGTATCCTATTCATGATTTGGATCTTTTCGCTATTGTCTTTGCATTGAAGATATGTCGACATTATCTGTATGGTGAGCAGTTTGAAATCTATTCTGATAATAAAAGTTTAAAATATCTGTTTTCGCAATAAAAATTGAATATGAGACAGCGTAGATGACTTGATTTACTGAAAGATTTCGATTGCGAGATCAAATATTATCCAGGAAAATCCAATGCAGCTGCAGATGCCTTGAGTAGAAAGGTATGTTCATTATCCTTATCTACGATAGGTGTATCTCAATTGGTGGAAGATTGTTGTATTTCTGGATTAGTATTTGAAACAGATATTCAGCCTATCTGTGTTTGTGCTATAAAAGCTGAGCCATAATTGTTGATACGAATCAAAGAAGCACAGAAGAATGATCATAATATTCAGAAATCGATTGTTATGGTCAGATCTGGACATAATCCAAATATCAGGTCAGTGCTGATGATGTGTTATATGTGAATAACAGATTGGTTGTTCCAGATGTTTCAAACTTGAAACAGCAGATATTGAAAGAGGCTCACAGCAATCGATTCAATATTCATCCTGGTGGCAGAAAAAATGTATAATGATTTGAAAATGCACTATTGGTGGAAACAGATGAAGTCAGATGTGACTGAATTTGTATCCAGATATTTGAATTGCCAACAGGTAAAAGCTGAACGAAAGAAGCCAAGTGGTTTCTTGCAAAGTTTATCAGTTTCAGAATGGAAATGGGATCACATTTCCATGGATTTTGTCACACAGATACCACGTTCATCCAGAGGGTGCGATGCCATTTGGGTGATTATTGATCGTTTGACGAAATCAACATGTTTCATTCCGTACAAGATGACGTCCAGACACGATCAGATGACAGAGATCTATGTCAGAGAAGTGGTAAGATTACATGGGTGCCTAAATCTATCGTTTCAGCTCAAGACCCTAGATTTACATCACACTTTTGGTATAGCTTGCAACAAGCTCTTGGTACTCAATTGCATCTGAGTACAGCTTATCATCCTCAAACAGATGGACAGTCAGATCGGACTATCTAGACATTTGAGGATATGCTGAGAGCTGTAGTACTAGATTTTGGTACTAGTTGGCAAGATTCATTACCACTTGCAGAATTTTCTTATAATAACAGCTATCAGACGAGCATTGAAATGGCTCCTTTTGAAGCACTGTATGGAAAGAAATGTAGATCACCATTGTATTGGGATGATATCTCAGACGTACCATGTAGTGACCCTTACCCGGATCACTTACTAAACAGAACTTAGGCATGCAATTAAACTTAATTAAAACAGATATCAGAATAAAACTGCGGAAACCAAAAATAATTTACAACCCCAAGTAAAGGAATCTGTAATTTATCCAATAATATACAACCAAATCGAATAGCTGTATAAACCCAAAACAACAGTAATAAAACCTAAGCGAAGCTCCAGCTGGCCAACCACTGACTAGCCCCTCCTGGATCCACCCTCCTCGTCCAATCGCAAACCTGCCCCATGGAATAGGGTGTCCAGAAAATACAGAGTACGAGACGTGAGCATAAAACGCTCAGTGCGAGAGTATGAGTATACATGCATGCAAAGTGAACTCCCTATAGACTCGAGGTCAAGGATCAGATAACAGAGACAGACCGGGCCCTGGTATGTAGCACGCTGTGCCGTCGCTTCAGGAGGTGGCTCCCATACCGAGATAACCGTGGATACGCCGGACCCAAATCGATGGAAGTCCATCCACTAACAGGATAGGGTACAACCCTACTAACAGAAATCTCGAAAGAGATATAGCAAGATGCAAATGAATGCAGCATAATATCATGGCATATAAATCATGCAGTCACATAATACATGCATAATCAGTCAGGATATCTCGAACAGTACTTTCGTACCTCAAAACAGTGCAAGCTCTACCAACTCTAGGTCCACGCCTATAGTCTGCCAAATGATACTACTATCATTAAAGTGCTCTAAAAGCCTTAACTAAGCTATTGCATACTCCTAAATATTTATAGGAAGCAAAAGCTATACCTTCGTCCGTCGTTAGCCCTTTGATGTCGATGCCTCCAGAACTTGGGCACAACTCCGCTACGACTACCGAACGCCTCGCCGACCTTCGGACCAAGCCTAAGAAGACTAGAACAGCTCCAAAAGGACTAGAATGGAAAGGAGAACTCAGAATTGGAAAATGAAAGTGAAGACTCGGCCTTTTATTTATAGAAACGATCGGAACTTCCGATCCTTGATCGGAACGTCCGAACCTCGATCGGAACGTCCGATCCTGCCATCGGAGCTTCCGAAGATCCTGATCTGCCACGTGTCAAAATATCACTTGTTGACTCCGGATAGGGGTGATCGGAGCTTCCGGTCCTGATCGGAGCTTCCGATCTTGCCACACGTCATGCCTGACGTAATATTGATCGGAGCTTCCGATCCTGTTCGGAGCTTCCGATCCTGATCGGAGCTTCCGAACTCACCTTCGGAGCTTCCGAACTCTACCCAAGTAATTATGATTAATTCCTTAATTACTGATTTTGGTTACGGGCTACTACATTCTCCCCCACTTAAGATATTTCGTCCTCGAAATCAGATCTTAAGTACCGAATGCAAATACAAAAATCAGAAACATTCTTTATTCAAATCAAACATTTACAGAGTTTGCAACTGAATACAACTTTAAATAATGAAATCAAAACAACTCAGGATGGTCTTTACGCATCCTGTCCTCGAGCTCCCAAGTAGCTTCCTCAGTGCCTCGGCGCTGCCACTGAACTAAAATCAAAGGAATGACTTTGTTCCGTAAAACCTTATCCTTATAATCCAGGATACGAAGAGGTTTCTCAACATAAGTCAAATCCTTGTCTACCTGAACCTCAGACCGCTGCAGAATATGAGATTCATCCGCCACATACCGTCGCAACAGAGATACGTGGAACACGTCGTGAATACTGGATAGATGCAGTGGCAAAGCTAGTCGATAAGCCAAATCGCCGATGCTTTTCAAGTTCTCAAACGGACCGATAAATCTGGGAGACAACTTGCCCTTAAGGCCAAATCTGAGAATCTTGCGGAAAGGTGAAACTCTCAGAAACACTTTCTCCCCGACCTCGAACTGCAAAGGCCTACGCTTGATATTAGCATAGCTGGACTGACGATCCTGTGCAGTCTTAATACGTTTCTTGATTTGATCAACAATATCTATCGCCTGCTGGATAAACTCCGGTCCCTCAGCCTGTCTCTCCCCCACTTCTTCCCAGAAGAGTGGAGTACGACAACGTCGTCCATACAACGCCTCAAAATGTGTCATCCCAATACTAGTGTGATAGCTGTTGTTGTAAGCGAACTCGATCAACGGCAAATGATCCTGCCAGGCTGAACCAAAATCCATGACGCACGCTCTAAGCATATCCTCTAAAGTACGGATAGTGCGCTCTGACTGACCATCAGTCTCCGGATGATAGGCTGTACTCAAACTGAGAGTAGTACCCATCGCACGCTGAACACTCCCCCAGAATCTAGAAGTAAACCTGGGGTCCCGATCGCTGACAATGCTCACAGGCACTCCATGAAGTTGGACGATCTCCTGAATGTACATCCGTGCCATGCGATCCACAGAGTATTCTCGGCTATAGGCAATGAAATGCGCTGACTTGGTGAGTCCGTCCACCACAACCCAGATAGCATCACAGTTCCTCGGGGATACCGGCAAATGGGTCACAAAGTCCATTGTGATAAACTCCCATTTCCATTCAGGAATATGCAGACTGTGAAGCAATCCTCCAGGTCGTCGGTGCTCTGCCTTGACCTGTTGACACACCAAACATCTCGAAACAAACTGATAAACACTGCGTTTCATTCCCTTCCACCAGAAACGAGTACGTAGGTCCTTGTACATCTTGTTGCTCCCAGGATGAATACTCAACTTAGTGCGATGCGCCTGAGACAAAATCTCTTCTCGCAACTCTTCATCCTGCGGAATCACAAGCCTACCAGACAAACACAGAAAGCCATCTAACTGATAATGAAATCCAGACGAGCTACCCTCGTTAGCTAGACGAGCTAAACGCTGGGTCTTCGAATCAGACATCTGAGCATCTCGGATCCGCGAATACAAGGCTGGCTCAGATAATATCGCAAACATCTGGATACTCTGCATACCTTTCTTATGCTTGAAGGTATAACCTGAAGTACAACAATCACTGATCGCACTAGACATCGAACAAGTCTGAAGTGCGAATAGTCGCACCTTGCGACTCAAAGCATCAGCGGTGAGATTATCAGCTCCCGGATGGTACTTAATCTCGCAATCATAGTCCTTAAGCAAGTCCATCCAACATCTCTGCCTCATGTTCAACTCCGCCTGAGTGAACAAATAATTGAGACTCTTATGGTCGGTGAAGATCTCAAATTTTTCGCCATACAGATAATGACGCCAGATCTTCAAAGCGAACACAATGGCTGCCAATTCCAAATCATGGACTGGGTAGTTGTCCTCGTGAAGCTTCAGCTGTCTAGAAGCGTATGCGATCACATGCCCATTTTGAGTCAGGACACAACCTAACCCCTGAAGAGAAGCATCCGTGTAAACTACATACCCTCCAGATCCTGACGGTAATGCCAACACCGGAGCAGAAGTCAACCGCCGTCAAAGCTCACGGAAATTCTCCTCGCACTCGGAGGACCACTCGAAATCCACACCCTTGCGGGTAAGTTGCGTCAACGGTCGAGCTAACTGAGAGAAGTTCAGAATGAAGCGACGATAATACCCTGCAAGACCCAGAAAACTACGGATCTCAGCAACTGTGGTCGGACGCGACCAATTAAGTACCGCTTCAATCTTGCTTGGATCAACAGAAATACCTTCCCTGGATATGATATGGCCAAGAAAGACCACTCTATCCATCCAGAACTCACACTTGCTCAGCTTGGCGTACAACTGCTCATCTCGAAGAGTCTGCAGTACTAACCGCAAGTGAGAAACATGCTCTTCCGTATTACGTGAATACACCAAGATGTCGTCAATGAAGACCACGACAAACTTGTCCAAATACTCCCTGAAGACACGGTTCATCAGATCCATGAATATAGTCGGCGCATTAGTCAAACAAAATGGCATCACTAGGAACTCGTAATGTCCATAGCGAGTACGAAATGCAGTCTTGGCTACGTCCTGATCACGTACTCTCAACTGATGATACCCAGATCTCAAGTCAATCTTGGAGTAAACTGATGTGCCCTGCAGCTGGTCAAACAAGTCATCAATACGAGGCAATGGATACTTGTTCTTCACAGTGACTCGGTTCAGCTGCCGATAGTCAATGCACAGCCGCATCGACCCATCCTTCTTCTTCACGAAGAGAACAGGAGCTCCCCAAGGAGATACACTAGGACGAATGTACCCCTTGTCCAAAAGATCCTGTAGCTGATTCTTCAACTCACGCATCTCTGACGGAGCCAGACGATACGGTGCTCTAGAAATAGGCGAAGTACCCGACATCAACTCTATGCCAAACTCGACTTCCCTAGCAGGAGGAAAACCCGGAATCTCATCAGGAAATACATCTGGAAATTCATCCACAACAGGAATGCTCTCTATCCCAATACTCTCAGCGGACAAATCAACTGCATAGATAAGGTAGCCTTCCCCGCCAGACTCTAGAGCTCGACAGGCTCTCAAAGCTGATACCAAAGGCATCGGGGGTCGCGCTCCCTCACCATAGAAAAACCAACTCTCACTCCCCTCTGTATGAAAGCGTACTAATCTCTGATAGCAGTCCACTGAAGCTCGATAGGTAGTCAACATATCTATTCCCAGAATGCAATCAAAGTCGTCCATCGCCAGGACCATGAGATTCGCTAACAGAATGTTCCCTTCGAACTCTAAAGGGCAACCCATCACTAGACGCTTAGCCAAAGCAGATTGGCCTGTCGGAGTAGAAATAGACATCACTACGTCTAGTGCAATGCATGGTAACTTATGCCTCTTAACAAAACGTGCAGAAATGAAGGAATGAGATGCACCAGTGTCAATAAGTACAAGAGCAGGTATACCATAAAGCAGAAATGTACCTGCGATGACTTTCTCATTCTCCTCCACAGCCTGATCATGTCTCAGGGCAAACACCTGGCCAGAAGCTCGTGGCCTCAAATGAGAACTCCCAGCAGACTGTCCCTGCGACCTCTGCTGTACGGTGGCCTGAGAACCCGATCCAGAACCAGATCCAGAACCGCCTCCCCCAGACAGTGGACAATCCCTCCGGATATGACCAGTCTCTCCACAACGGAAACAAGCTCCAGAAGCTCTATAGCACTTGTCGGATGGATGGTTCTTCCCACAGTGATCACACTTGTCCTTCTTACCGTAACGGACAACACCTCCAGAACCAGAGGAAGAAGAAGATCCAGACTTCTTGAAAGTTTGGGCACGGGGACCCAAAGAACTAGCAGGCTCGACTGAGGGAAAGACCTGTTCCGCCGAATGCTGTCCTCCGCCTGGTGACAACGGCTCACCAAACCCTCGTAGGACATGTCGTCGCCAACCGCCACACGGTCATGGATCTCAGGGTTAAGGCCCTGAAGGAACAGATTATACTTCATCTCTGAGCTATCAGCAATCTCGGGGCAATAGGATAGCAGATCAAAGAACCTCTGCTGATACTCATCGATAGACATGGCTCCCTGTCGCAGACTCAGTAGCTCGCCTGCCTTTGACTGACGGAGTGCAGGAGAAAAATACCGCTTTTGGAAAGCTGTGCGGAACTTGGCCCAGGTGGCCACTCCTCTCGCCGCAACAAAAGGTGCAGAAGTAAACCTCCACCACCTGCGCGCACGCCCATCCAGAAGATAGCCAAGGGTCTCCACCTTCTGCTCCTCGGTGCATTGGAAAGTCTGAAAAGTCGTCTCCATGTGGTCTAACCAGTTCTCCGCATCCTCCGGAGACTCACCTCCAACTAAGGGCTTAGGACCCATAGCTAAGAATCGACGCACAGTGAAACGCTCGTCGTCATGATGACGATGTCGCCGTTCTCGACGAGGCTCCCGGTCGGCATCACCCCAACGCCCACCAACACTGCCATGAGAACTCCGGTCGTCATGATTTGCCATCTACAAAAATACCTCATAATGAGACTAAATCCCAAGAATTCTTTTGCATGCTTTGATACCATAAATGTAGTGACCCTTACCCGGATCACTTACTAAACAGAACTTAGGCATGCAATTAAACTTAATTAAAACAGATATCAGAATAAAACTGCGGAAACCAAAAATAATTTACAACCCCAAGTAAAGGAATCTGTAATTTATCCAATAATATACAACCAAATCGAATAGCTGTATAAACCCAAAACAACAGTAATAAAACCTAAGCGAAGCTCCAGCTGGCCAACCACTGACTAGCCCCTCCTGGATCCACCCTCCTCGTCCAATCGCAAACCTGCCCCATGGAATAGGGTGTCCAGAAAATACAGAGTACGAGACGTGAGCATAAAACGCTCAGTGCGAGAGTATAAGTATACATGCATGCAAAGTGAACTCCCTATAGACTCGAGGTCAAGGATCAGATAACAGAGACAGACCGGGCCCTGGTATGTAGCACGCTGTGCCGTCGCTTCAGGAGGTGGCTCCCATACCGAGATAACCGTGGATACGCCGGACCCAAATCGATGGAAGTCCATCCACTAACAGGATAGGGTACAACCCTACTAACAGACATCTCGAAAGAGATACAGCAAGATGCAAATGAATGCAGCATAATATCATGGCATATAAATCATGCAGTCACATAATACATGCATACTCAGTCAGGATATCTCGAACAGTACTTTCGTACCTCAAAACAGTGCAAGCTCTACCAACTCTAGGTCCACGCCTATAGTCTGCTCTACACTGCCAAATGATATTACTATCATTAAAGTGCTCTAAAAGCCTTAACTAAGCTATTGCATACTCCTAAATATTTATAGGAAGCAAAAGCTATACATTCGTCCGTCGTTAGCCCTTTGATGTCGATGCCTCCAGAACTTGGGCACAACTCCGCTACGACTACCGAACGCCTCGCCGACCTCCGGACCAAGCCTAAGAAGACTAGAACAGCTCCAAAAGGACTAGAATGGAAAGGAGAACTCAGAATTGGCAAATGAAAATGAAGCCTCGGCCTTCTATTTATAGACAACGATCGAAACTTCCGATCCTTGATCGGAACGTCCGATCCTGCCATCGGAGCTTCCGAAGATCCTGATCTGCCACGTGTCAAAATATCACTTGTTTACTCTGGATAGGGGTGATCGGAGCTTCCGGTCCTGATCGGAGCTTCCGATCTTGCCACACGTCATGCCTGACGTAATATCGATCGGAGCTTCCGAACTCACCTTCGGAGCTTCCGAACTCTACCCAAGTAATTATGATTAATTCCTTAATTACTGATTTTGGTTACGGGCTACTACATACCAGATGTTGGGCCGGATATGATCCAAGATATGACTAAAAAGGTGAAGCTTATACAGAAAAGAATGAAAACAGCTCCGGACAGACAAGCAAAGTATGCGAATATCAGACCACGACCTCTATATTTTGATCAGGGAGACAGAGTATTTTTGAAGATTTCTCCATTTAGATGTACAGTCAGATTTGGCAAGAGAGGAAAATTATCTCCGCGTTTTATCGGTCCATATGAGATTATCAAGAAGATAGGCGATCTTGCTTATCGACTCGCTCTTCCTCCATCTTTGTCTGGTATTCATGATGTATTTCACGTCTCTATGCTGCGGAAGTATCAGCCTGATCCTTCCCATATTCTTCAGCCTGATGAAGCTGAACTTGACGAGACTCTCAGTTATTTTGAGCAGCCTATTCAGATTCTTGATCGTAAAGATAAACAGCTCAGAAACAAAATGATTCAGCTAGTCAAAGTTCAGTGGAGTCGACATGGCACTGAAGAAGCGACTTGGGAGACTGAGTCAGATATGAAACAAAGATTTTCAGAGTTGTTTCATTGATGTGAGTTCTTATTCTGTTTTATGTTATTTCATTATCTTATGTGTATACAGATTGCATATACAACTTGCTTATGATTTCGAGGATGAACTTATACAACTTGCTTATGATTTCGAGGATGAACTCATGCCTTAGAAGGGGAGAAATGTAAGGCCCGGGATTATTTAATTTTAATTCGAGATTATTTAATTTGGGAATATTTAGAGTTTAGAATTAAAGTCTAATATTCTTAAATGAATAATGATTGAAATTGAATTAAATCACTTTCTCGGGGACTGAATTGCAAATAGCCAAAAGTTAGGGACTAAACTGCAAATATGCAATATATATCTAATTCCCACTTGTTTCTTCTCCATTCACATGTGAAGTATCAGAATAAAATAAGGAAGAAAGTAGAACCCTTGTTCACGCCATTTTCAAGAATTTAAAGCTTCGATATCTTGTGATCCGACCGTCAGAAATTCGAGATAAATATATATCTGCGATCATCGCTCCGAGACCTTCGTTTTGGTACAAATTTTATTGAGTTATTTCATACTTTATTTTTATGTTGAAGATGGAATTTTATGATTTTAATATATATGCATATATGAGCTATACCGATTACGTATTCGCAGACGATTCGGAAAAATACTGTCGTTCGGATTTTATATGAATTTATGAAGCTATTTTTGAAAATCTGATTTATGATTTTGTGGTTTTGAGCATGTTTATGGCTGATATAAGGAGGATTATGTTGTGAATTGATTGTTGGATTGATTTGGATATTGTTTCGGTTGTCGGTTTTTAGCCGTTATGCCGTCGGTTCAAGAATTATCAAGATTTTGATATACGTTCACGCCTATTGAATTAGCTATACTTGAGATTGAATGATTAGTTGATCTTTGAGCTGATGATACTTCATTTCAGATTTGTTTTGAAGTGTTCGAACTCGGGAATTCAACGTTCGAATCGGAATAGAAAAGTTTGAGGTTTGAAGTAGTTTGATTGATTGAATTGCAACGACTTCGAGCAGATTTTAGATATGTTCATTATGTTATGTTTTCAGATATGAAGTATTTTCAGACTCCACATTGAAAGGTATAAATTACAGCTAATCCAGATGGGATAGAACACTCGAAATAGCTATTGTTTCGAGTATTCCCTTGTTAACCACATACTTGTTTGATTATGTGCTTTATGTGATTAAATGTTTTTTGTTGCTTTGCTTGTTTATTTGATTAAGTGTTCAAGGTGTTTTATAGCATTTAATGCATACAGATTATGTTGCATGCATCTTGAACTCCAGCCTAAAAAGCATAGAGGGTTGAAAGGCCTAGAGTGCATATGACTTTTGGAAAGCTGTAGTTGACTGGCACGGAATGTAGAGTTACTTCCAGAGCCAGAAGACTCACTATAGTTATACCAAAGTCAGAGAAAATAAAATACTTGACTTCACCTCGAATGGGTAAGTTGGTGTTCGTTTGAGATTTTATTTCCTCGGGATCCCAAAAACCAATATTTGTTTGATATCAGATTTGATAGTCTGCCATTGAAACATGCATTGCATTCATGTTTATTATACTGCATGTTTTGTTATTTATACTGAGATTTATTCTCACCGGAGTTATCCGGATATTGCTTTATTTTGTATCTGTGCATGGAAATAAGGTGGGGCAGGAGCTGGTCAGAAACGACAAGAATAGCTCGAGAGAGAGTAATAGCATGTGGTGATTAGGGTTTCAGCAGTTGATGTACTAGATCTTGTATCGAACATGTTAGAACACTAGACTTTGGTATATATGTTTGATATTGTCACTTTTGAGATTGGTACATATGGTGTATTTTAGAATATGATGTTTATGTTGCAATTTGTAGTTGGCCATGATTTTATGCGCTATTTAGAATTGATGTTGCATCGTTTGGCATATCGAAGAGCAGCCTGGAATCGCTGGTTTGTCGACCTGCGCGCGGGCGAGAGGGCTTCTCGCGCGAGCGCAGGCCACCAGCAATTCTCGCTGGAACATTGTCTCGCGCGCGGGCGAGGTGATATCGCGCACGCCCGCGAGCCAATGGTTCGCCGTGGGAAGTTTTGCTCGCGCGCGGGCGAGAAGTCCCTCACGCATGCGCGCGAGTCATGGATTAAAAAAAAAAATTGGTTCTAATTAATTGAACTAGATTGTGTTATATGATGTTTAAGAATAAATTGCCCCAAGATAAGATTAGCAACCCGGGTCCCCACATCAGTGATAATCGAAATCTGTCATATCATTTAACAAGTGCATCGCATTGTTGAAATCTCTGTTGAACAAGTGACTGCCAGTTGCCAAAGCTCCATAATTTACCCAACTTCTTGTTGTCTCATCCAATCCACCGTAGAAAAAATCGAGTAAGCACCAATTTGAAAATTGTGGCATTGGAAATTGTTAGACAAATCATTGAATCTCCCCCATGTGACATAGAATGACTCTGAGTATTGTTCGGCAAAACTTGTGAACACTTGTCGATGATCTATCTTCAAGTACCTCACAAGAAAAAATAAATGATATTAATAATAATAATAAATAATAATAAAATACCAATAATAAAATATCGAGTCTCAAGCAAATAATCTATCTTAATATTAACTAAATGTACAGTCCCCGACAACAGCGCCAAAAACTTGACCGACGTTTTTGGTTATGACTAACAAGTGCTCTAGGTCATGTAATAGTATATGGATAACAAGTACAAGTATCGATCCCACAGAGACCGTAGTCAATTCTCAAGATTTGATTATTTAACTTAATCTAGACAAAAATAATAAAAAAGATGCGATGAGTTAAATAAAAATTCAATTACTAAAAAAAAGAAATAAAATAGCTGAAAGATAAATTTAATTAAAACGAGACAACTAAGACACACGAAAGTATTGAACTAATTTATGCATCCACGTTGCATCGAATAAAAATTATGTTTATTCCAATCACGGTGAATTTTTCTATCTTATTCAACAATCTATTTCTAGACTTGCTAAACCTATTCAAGTTGGACGAATTAATTATTTCTAATTATTTCTAATCAAACTTAAACGCATTCAATATTTATACAAATTCAGTTTTCACCTAAAACATAATACTGAAATCGAATATTATTTCTAGTCGGTTTAACCATATGTTTTTTGATATTTTTGAAGCTATCTTTAATCAATCATCTTTCGATTCATGATAAATCTACACACATGTGACTAGGTGATCAAGATATTCACAAGAAGTATTAAATTAACATCAATCAATAATTGAAAATATTCAAAATAAATCAAACATGTAACCAAGTCTCAAACATAAATTAAGTTCGACTCAATCTCGTGGTCTTGGTTGAAGAAAAACTACTCAATCACTACAAGAAAATCCTCAATCCACAACAGTAAATAGACAACATTTTTAAGGCAAAAATGTTGTCTTCTAACTTTTGACAACATTTTTATTAAAAAATGTTGTTGTTGAGCGTTTTTATTCTGAAAGACAACATTTTTTAAAAAATTGTTGTCTTTAAACTGTTTTTTTAGCTACGACAACAATTTTTTTTACGATTGACAACATTTTTTATATACTGTTGTTAATGAGAGTGTTTTTTCGAATAAAAGACAACATTTTTAAAAACTGTTGTATAAAAATGATGTCTTTTAATTAAGGTTATTTTTTTTAAAAAAATTAAATAATAATTATTTCCCCGGTTAAACAATCGGGATCCCAACAATATGACCTAAGCCCCAAATTTGGCCTAACCTCTTCTTCCACGTCTTCTTCATCCGCTTTTTTTTCTTCTCTCCGGTGGTGGCGCTTTCCTCCTTCGGAGCATCTTCCTTTGTTGAATTCTTAACTTTTTTTCTTCTGTCACCACGAAGTTTCTGCTGGCCGATCCAGAAAGTGAATAAAACTCCTCGACATAGGGAGAGACGGAGGAGGCTGAAGCTGAACCCTAGCTATCTATCCGGCTTCAAAGCAGAGTTTTTGGGCTTCTGAGCATCACAGAACGCTTTAAGGTCAGGGACCGGTTTCCTTTTTTTTCTAACTCTTTGTTTTAGCTTTATGAAATGATGCTGACGAAGGTTTATTTCATTGTTTCGGTATTATTATTCTAGTATTTGTAGTATGCTGATTATGAGTACTAGCCGCCGAATCTACTGACCTTTACGAGATTGAGTTTTTTTTTGTGTGATTGAGTTGATTTCTTATTTTCTGGTTGGGTTGTGGCATGTGGGTGTGTGGATTTCCATTTGGATTTAAGATCTATTATGTTTTGGTGACTCTTGAGTCAGTGCCAGTTTTTATCATGACGTCCAACTCTGCTTCTGGGGTCTGTCAGAGGAAATTCCGAGAGTAAGAGCCACCCAATGATGTTCTGGCACATACAAGAAGCAAGCTGACGAAACACATCTAAATAAAAATTAATAGTGATGAATAAAACAACTTATCAGAGGCATCGAAATGTCAAAACTTCTTATTGACTTAGAGGGTCTGCCATGTGGTGGCACTGAATCTTGGCACCTATTTCTTGGCACTGGTTCAGAATGATTGGTGTTGGGACAACCGCAATGTGGGGAACACAACAAGCCTCCCGCATTCTCCCTCCTATATACGACAACTCTCTTCTAAGTGGCAAGAAAATGTTGGTCAATTTTTGTTCCAACATTCTACTTAATTTCATCTAAAATGTTTTGTAAATATACGTACACTAGTTCCTTATATAATATAATATAATATAACATAATGCATGAGGGTGGAGAATAGATTTATCCAACTAACAATTCACATAAAGAAAACTCTTAACTCACTATTTGATGTGTTTTAGAGTCTCACCCTTGCAACTAAAAAAGTGATCCTTGGTTACTTTATTTCATTTTAGACTAGTGGACAAAACGTTATATTTGGAAAAGGATAAAATTATATGTAGATAAATTGAAATGATGATTGTTGTGGAAAAAGGTCTCAACGAATCAGCGATCTCCATACTTCATCAACCACTTGTTTTAAGTTTTCCTTTTCCTTTTCCTCTTTACTGTTACCAAGTAAATGTAATACTGACGCGCAAAAAGGTCTCAACGAATCAGCGTTGAAAATTTATTCAGAATTAGTTGTGATTTTTGCTTTCTTGGCCTGTGTTTAGGGTATGATTTAGGACAATTCCCCCTAGAAGTTAATTCTCCAGCAGTGTTCCGCTGCGTGAGAGTCAGTACAATGGATGACGCGGAGGAACATTTTTCTTACCAGAGAACTGTAAGCATCGGAGGTCATGTTTTCAAGGGAATCTTATATGATCAAGGACTCGAAAGCCGATACCCTGGTGGTGGTGGGGAGAGCTTCTCTGCCTGTGGAGTTTCACATCAGCAGCCTATTGATTTCATCTTCTATTGAAGTTCGAGAGGACATATGTTTCACTAAGTTGCCAATTTGACAAGTGGTCATCATGATGCATAGCTCCATTAGAGCCAGCACTTGAGACAGGGACCGAGATGCACTCATGCACGACCACTCGTAATGAGTATAGCCATCTGTTCTATTTCATCTTGAGCATATTTCATATCTAGTGCACTGTTTTGAGTTTTGACATTAATCGGATACTGGGCTGTTTTTATTTAATTATTCTTTGAGAATGTCGAGATCAATTTTTTAGTTGAAGAATTCGAGATATGCATCATTGGATATTTCGCTTTTCATTGGATTGAAGCTCCTATTATGATAAATCAGGTTTGTTTGGTGTGTTTTCTAGTTCCTTGAATTGATTCTAATGTATGATGCGCACTGAGACTGAAGGTTCTTGTTATCGAAAAATGTATGGAGCATGAATCGAGGCAGTGATTGATTTCCAGCTTCAATCCAAAGTTTCGGACCAAGGAGATGGGCATATGCTTTACAATCTGCTTTTAGAAATTTTCAGCGTCAGGGTTCTCACCATTTGTAGCTACATGCTTCAGGTATATACATATATATATATATAGATATATATATATATATGTGGGATTTTGAAAATATTGAAACTTATAATTAATATAATGTTGCATTGAAGGTGTTACCAATGTGCGAAACGAACTTTGAAGACAGTGAAGGTGAAAGGATTCAAGGGGACAGACGATGAAATAGACGTGCTCAAATATTTGCTCAAATTCGGGCTTGTTCTGGAGATTCTGTTCGTTCATCTATCGAAGGAGAAAGGTGTGAATGGCGTCGACATGGAAGCAACGTATAGAGCCAACCTTCAGAGGTTGATACAGTTGGGGACTTCGTCTCTGCTGTTGTGGGATCTGGCACCCAATTGTTGTTTCTGTAAGTTTTTTTTCCCCAGTTTTCTTTACTCAACAATCGGTGATATCTTTTACCAAGAAACAGATACATGGTATTGATGTGAGCCATGGAGATGGGTTCCCCACAAAAGTTTACTTCAATGGGGATGAATGCTCGCTGCCAACAGTGCTTCCGAGTAGTTCTTATAGAATTGCTTCGTCCTCATTTATATTCATCGCCATCTTTTTTTATATGTTGTTTTGCTTGTATACGTAGGTATCATCAATAATTGGATTCTTTTTTATTTTTGGCATTGTTAAAACTTAATTACATGATTGTATTATGAAACACCATCCAAATATCTATTTGTTAATCCGGGGTATTTTTCCTTTCCAACCTTTATTGTTTTTCAGATTCGTAACATAAGCCTGATGATCGATTGAGAATCCAGTGAACTAGTGAAGTATATATGAACTTAGTTTAGTTTGTTTTATATATTATTATTGATTGATCATAGGTGATTCAACGTCTCAGGCTGGATCGTGGAAGAAACATCTTTCCATATAATTCACAGACTTGGTTTTAGCTTCTTTTTTTTTTGCAGTACATGATGTACGTAATTAGTTTTTCGTATGTTGGGATTTCATGTAATACTACTGTACGTACTGTTGGCATGCAAATTAGAATTAATTAGAAGAGCCATTCAATAAAGTCTATATACACGTATGTATGTAGGAATTGCACCAAAAATTAAACAAACATTTATTATGTATAAACAAATGGAAGAAACGAAATATAATTTTTGACATATTTACATCTATACATTTTGAATAGCTAGCTGTATTGTTTTTTGCTTGATCTTCATAGTTTCTGGCTCTAAAAAAAAGCATGCAGCTCCAAAGACTACGAGAATTTTATTAGTTAAGTGCCAATAAATCAGGTGGATTACCTTACTTTTGCTTGTTACTTTTTGGTTCACTTTCAGTAGTTTGGCTCCTAATCCGTGAGAAGACAGTTTTCTTTCACTTTGATGACCTGGGGTTGTGTAAAACATGTCATAACATTTTTGTGATGATGTCAATTAAAGCATTACAAAGCAGGTCTTTCTGTGAGAGTTAACCAAGGGTTTGAATCAAATAGGTGAGGATAACATCAGTTCAAACTAAAACTTTTCTTATTATCGGTATGATATGAGTCATTAATTTGTTGCTTTTTCTTGGTGCAGTTTATCATCTTAATTATGTCTTAAATTATATGATGCTTAATTTTATAAAATCTAATTGTATATTTCAATAAATACCTAACTGTATTTTAATAGCTTGAGATGAAGTCAGTCATTCATTCCCTTTCCTTCTCCTATCCGTCATCTCATGGGTCTTATGTTCTTGTCTATCCCAGTGCGTATGAGAAGTTTTCACACTAGCAGTACATACTTATTATTTGCACTACAAGAAAAATGCAAATAGAGAACACGCAAAAGACAACATTTTCATGCAAAAATACAAGAAATTTCGATATGTTTCCTTCATTTCTTGTCACTGATGGCTCTTGTATGATAGATTGGCGAATGGGTATTCATGGGCATATGATAATTTTTCTAAAATTGGTCATGTACATGTTACTCGAGTTCATGTCCCAGGCAGTGTGTTGTTGTGACATCTGAGTAATATTGATTAAGAATCTATAGACATGGTGTGCATAAAACTTTTACATCATTGCATTTACTTCGGAATGACACCAACATCTTGTAATTTGATTTATTAACAAGGGAGTTATGCTAATATTGCTAGAATGTGTATGGCTTGGAATTCTAGTTCTGTGATTTCCTGAAATTTGAACTTTTGAGCTACTATTTTTTTTTTGTTCAGCCCTTGCTTGATTGAGTAAGATTTTAGCTGTCAAAGGTGTGGATTTCTTTTAGTAAAATTGAGCTATTGTTTCTCTATAGGAAAAAGCAGTCAAGTGCTTCAAAATACCAGAAAATGCAGTCCATATGTGATCTGAAAAACGTGTTTTGTGATCTATATGCTTTCAGATTTTAAAGTTACAATGTGAATAAAAGTTTTAGTTCTCTCTATTATCTTCGATTTGGTACTAAGATGAAGTCATTTCATACAAATTTGATAGAGATATGCCCATTTTTCTGAAACGGGTCTGTGTTAGAATCTTACTTTTTATTTGTGCAATGACTTACTGTTCTTTTGAAATCTGGTATTGGTTGTGACATAATTCGAAGTTGAAGTTCAAATAAAACTTGTATATAATTGCATTTTCTTCGAATTGCCACAAGTTACAAGCCATTTGGACATAAAATGAATTTTATGTGATTTTTCTATGTTAACTGCTCCAATCTGCAGGAAACCAAGCATGCGAGTGTCATGTGCAAGTGCTGACAGATTTATGCTTCCTACAAAAATTTAAAAAAAATTTAGAATGTTGTTTCCGTTAACTTTTCTTTCTTTTTTGATTGAGAGTTTAACCTCGTAAAAATATGTGCAACCTGCAGGCACATCCACATGAGACACTCGGAGCCTCATAAAAATATGTGCAACCTCATCTGCTTCTTTCAATAATAACGCTTGCATTTTTATATCATTATGATATGCATTGTCAGATTTATGGATTTTTATTACTGGAATTACGGTTGCTGTTTTTGCTTATAGGGTTTGACGTAAATGACCTTTCAGAAAATGATAGTGAAGATTTAGAGGGTTTGGATGCTTCTGCTGCATACGTTGAAAGCTTATTGGCTAATGAGCCCCCTAACAGTGAGTACTTTACCGTGATTTTCAACGTCATTCTAATTTCCGCACATGTTTCTATTTTTACTTTATAAAATGTTGAAACCTTATAACCCTTCCAAGCCAACAAGAAAGAAAGAAAAGAGAGAAGAAGTTTTGAAGTGCAGAATATCAGAATATACAAATGCTTTCCTCAAATCTTATGCCTTTGGTGGCCTAATAATTGTATTGTCGAATTGGCCCTTTGCTTATTCAGATTACCAATTTATGTATTTCTATCAGTAAACTTCTGCCAAATCTGTTTTTTGTCATTTTGATTTGATTCATATTAGATTTAATTAAATCAGGATCTAAGTTATAGGGAACAAGTTTCTTAGTCCAATTACATGGTGGACAATTAGCTTCATAGGAACATATTAGGCCGAAACATTTTACTCAAATTTCACAAAAATAAAGATTAGATTTGCTGATATGTTTCTTCTTACCAGGTTTTGGGTAATAAATACCAGAATCAAGCTGCTCGAGATCATTGACGCGAGGTAAATATTCTCCGGAAATTCAATTACTTGCATATCATAAAATACCCATTTCTTGTTAAGGCGCTGCAGTTTGAATCTGTTGTTTTGATCTTATACAAATCAATGAGTTGACAAAGTTTTTGGGTGGAAGTTGCACTTGTGCTGATAAGGGAGGCTGCATGGTTTTTTACAAGGGCCCCTGGAATGACACTGAAATTATGAAGGTTATTATTGTTTGCATCAAATCTCTAATGTGTAAGCCCTCACATCAAGAATTCTCAAATTTTGTGATTACCGTGACTTCAAGATGGTTCGCAACCATTAACACAAATGCTCGAGCAAGACAAGTGTTTCCGCCAATGTCGATGAGAAAACTATTTCAGTAAATGACTATACTACCTCCAAGGTATCATGTTTTGCATGATTTCGAAATATTTTCTTTAATAGTGATTCTTGAAATTGAAACCGAGTGCTAGTTATGAAATATGCAAAATGTAAAGAAAAACTACTCCTGTAACTCAATGACAGATTCTTCAAGAAACTACTTTGCACATCCACAACTTTCCCCTGTTTGTGAAGAAGTAAGTTCTCACAACGATTAAGCATGGTTATATTGCATTAGCTTGCTGCATCAATCCTATGTATAATCATGTTTAGGTCTCATGCATTCGACTTTCCCTACTTAAACCCCAAAGGATCATCAATATCATGTCTTGCATGATTTCGAAATATTTTCTTTAATAGTGATTCTTGAAATTGAAACCGAGTGCTAGTTATGAAATATGCAGAATGTGAAGAAAAACTACTCCTATAACTCAATGACAGATTGTAAGGGCCGAAAATATTAAATTATTAATTATGGGATTTGAGAATTAAATTCCATATTATGGGCTAATATTGATTTGAGAAGTTATGGAAATGATAGATTTAATTTCCGAGCCGAAAATATTAATTTGAGAATTTTACGGGTTTTGAGAATTAAATTCCGGGAATTCTTAAATTAAAAGAATAAATATTCGATTTGAATATTTATGGAATTCAAGGTTAAATTCCATGTTTCGGGAATTAAAGAATATTAGTTTTGAAGATACAACCCGATCAGGGACTGATTTGCAAATATCGAAGTTGAAAGGCTAAAATGCAAAAGGCCGGGATTATTTGATTAATTCAAATTTATTTAATTTTAATCCGAGAATATTTAATTTGGGAATATTTAGAGTTTTGATTTAAATTCTAATATTCTTAAATTATTTAGGATTGAAATTGAATTAAAACGAAGGCCGAGGACTGAATTGCAATTAATGGAGACTTGAGGGACTAAATTGCAATTAAGCAATACATATCCGAATTTAATTATAATTATCAGCATGAATACGTGTATCACTCATATTTCATTCAGAAAAGTTTGAGAGCCAAGAACAGGGGAGCCGATCCCTCCATCTTTGTTGCTTCGATGATTTTCAAAATGCCGTAACTTTTGATCCAATCGTCCGATTTCGATTCAAAAAGATGTTCTGGAATCCTTGTGACGAGGACTTCGATTCGATGTAAGTATTGTGAGGTTTCTGATAGATTTTGAAATCAGTATATTGAACAGATCAGATGTTGAGCGTGAATATTGATTTTTAATGGTTATGTATTTTCGTATCGATGTCGAATTGGTTATTTGATATCGTATGAATTCCAATGAGTTTTCACAGCATGTATCTTGAATGTATACTTCTGATATGCTGGGAATATGATGTTCTGTTGCTGATATGTTGATTAGAAGCCATAATTGAAGTTGAAAATAGTTTCGATATTTCGTTGGTTATCGATTTTTAATCGCTACGCCGTCGATTGGTGTTTTGAGACCAGTTTGATAGCTGATTATCGAGATGAGATGTTCTTTGATATGTTGATGATTATAGATGTTGGTATGAAGAGTTGAATGATAATGAACGGATATGAAAAGCCGTATGAATGGAGTTGAAATTAGAAATGAATTCAATATCGTAACGATTTCCGATTGTCAATCGCTACGATGCTCGGTTATGTTTTGAAACCATACTGATAGTCTATGATTGAGCCAATGATCTTGGGATTGTATACTGATTTTGTTACATGGTAATCTTTACATTTCAGACGTGCTACGAGCTCAATCAACTCAAGAGGTCGGATTGTGAACCGAGGAAGTTTGCTTGAGGTTTGAAATGAATTTGATTGAAGCTGTGTTGATGATTTTGATTCGATTCTGAAATGAATGAATTGAACGAAGCTTGATGTGAATGTTTTGAGATTGTAGTTCAGATTTGAAGAATTCAGAACAGAAGAAATACGAAGGTAAGAGTGGACTACTATTTTGAATGGGATTATAACTCGAGATGGTTTGTATCGAGTTCCCTAAATCACATACTTATTTGCTTATTTGCTTTTATATGTTGTATTTGAATGGTTGAATGAGTCTTGATTTTAATGAATGCTATTTTGTTGATATATGTTGCATTCATCTTGTAAGACTTGTTCTTTGATTTTGAAATAAACGAAAACGTTTGATTAGACGATTTGAGGGATTATATATGTATGGACTGGGTGGTTGACTTAGCCTAGCGTCTGATTTACATATATAATGGCTTCAAAGTCTAGAGAAGCAAGATAAGTAGTCCCACCTCGATCGGGAGAGTCGGTGGTTAGTTATGATATCTTCTTCTCGGGATCCCAAACGATGAACTAGAGAACCTTGTTTTAAAACATGCATTGTAGTTACTTTTATATCATGAATTTGATATATGCTTTGCTATGCATGTTTAGTTGCTTTTACTGGGAAATATATTTCTCACCGGAGTTTATCCGGTTGTTTCTTTGTTTTGTATGTGTGCATTGCAACAGGTGGGGCAGGAGCTAGTCTGAGATGACATTGACAGCTTGGGAGCGAGATTTAGCACGTGAGGACTCGGGTTTATAGCTGAACGAATATGTATTAGAGTACATCAAACCTAGTAGAAGACTTGAGACTTGAAGCTCACTTATGTCGTTGGTGTAGCTTGTGATTTAATGTCTTTTACGGTATCTGTTTGATTTAAGAATTGTATTATTATATGCTCAAGTCGTTATATATGATTATAGCATGTTCCTAGATATTGTAGCATGCTTTTGGTGAATTAGATTGTTGGTGCACGAATTTGACAGCACCAGAATTCTTCTGAAATATTATTTTTTTTCAGAACAGAGCTCCAGGATCGATCTTGGAATTTCATAGGATCGATCCTGGCACAAAATGATGCTGGGCAGAAACTTTTCTAAAGTTCCCAGGATCGATCCTGACCAAATTTTTTTTAAAAAAAAAAATTCTGCTCTTGATTTATTATTCTTTAATTGTTTGATTAATTGTTTAATTAATCATTAGTTGTCCTAAGAAGAGATTAACAACCCGAGGTCCTCACAACAGGTGGTATCAGAGCGTAAGTTCTTGGACTGAGATAGAAGCTGAGCGGGGTAGATTGAGTCACATGCATTTTTAGTGTTGCATGATTATGCATTACTCGATTTGATGATTCAATGATTTGATAAATTGCATGTGAGCATGATCTATCTTTAAAATTCAACTGCCTGATTTACTGATTTATAAATTTTTGAATTTCATACTGTTTTGTTATAAGATTTTCCCCGGGTGATGTAAGCACCCAGAATCGAAGAGAATAGTGTTCTTTGGGTGATGTAAGCACCCCAGATTGACAGAATGGTATGGTCTGACTGAACGGAACAGAACGGTATTGCTCAGCTTAATGAAGTATCGCTGATTGAATAGAACAGAATATCAGCAAATGAATAGATGATGTTGTAGGTAACAGTTGGCTTGAAGAACTTGACCAGTTGTTTAAATATCGGAAAAATTCAGATGAATATCGAATCAGATTGATTGAATACCAACTTCGAAACCTAGCAACCAGCTGGTGGATTTTGATGAAGAAATGATGAGAAGGAAGAGGATAGATATGAAGTGCATGATATGAAAGTAATTCTTTAACTCTAGCGGACCAAGACAGAAGTGTTTGGGTCTGAATGCAGAGTATATTAGAAATTATTACACTCATTGTGGAGGAAGATATACGACCAAGCAGTGTAAAGAAAATTTAGGTAGATGTGCTAGAATCTGTTCGAAGAAACATAGATTCTAAGAAGATTCGAATGAAGAATAAATAGCAGAAGTATACGGAGGATCAAAATAACATTGCACCTGAGAATGAGACTTACAGGTAACATATTTATGTTGTTTTCACCTGTTGATGATGTAGGTGCAAGAGATATATGATAGCTGAAAGCTGTGTTATATTTTAACCTCTGTGTCAGAAAAGAGAATTTGTGAATTGAGTTGAAGAATGAAACTATTGCTTCAATGAAATGAAATTGAACATGATGTTGTTCATATGGGAAATATTTGGTTACGATGCATGATAGATTATGAGATTATAACCAAGTACTGATTAGTGATAGTTTCAGATGATTGAATCACTTGATTTTGTGATTTACCCAATCAGTATGTTTTATGCTTTCCGAAGTATATGTTTACCTGAATATCTGAGTTGATTGGAAGCATGTATTCCGTGAAAATGAAGAAGAATTGGTTCTTGGTCAGAACTCGAGTATTGAGGAGAAGTATGAATAGGCTGATCAAAGGAGAACTGAAATAGAATTGATGAATAGAAGAAACGATTGAATTAGATCAACAAGAACATGATGTGCATATGAATATGATGATATGATATGGAATCTCGAATTAAGATTCTGTGATTTCGGATTGATGCATGATGTTTGACTACAGAAATATTCCGAAATCAGTATATTCGATGCACTAAATATGTTTAAGATCTAAATCAACATTGATAGGTATGTCAATGCATGGAGATTATAGATATGTTCCAGTAAGATTTTTTTGACTTTAGTTTAAGTTGTGAACTGGAATTCAATGGTGAATTGATGAATTGATGAATTTATGAATTACCGACTTGATGAGATTATGAATTGAATATTAATTTTGAGGTTTAGAAGATATATGATGATATGAAAATCAGTTACAGATGAGTCTTTTCTTTGATTATGCTGAATCGACTACATCAATTGGACATATAATTCTTGAAATTTTTGATTTCGAGTGGCTCTCCTTGTTTTGTTCATAGAGCCTGAGTGATTTACTCATTCTGAGTTATGTGATGCAAGTGAGTTGTTTTCACTTTGCAGAGTTTGTTATCCAGAAGATTTGATTTTGAAAGACCTTGATTGAGGGATTTTCTCGATCTTGATTTATTTCTTTTGATTTTGAGAATTATTGATCATTTGATGACATTTCAGCGTATTTTAAGATTTTTAGCTCGTAACTGATAGAAGAATTTGAATATGATCCATGATTTTTTGGTTAAATGATATGAATTTTCGGTATTTGGAAAAGAAGTGAGAAATGAAATAGGCATTGATCGATTGATTTTAGATTTCTGTGTATTTTGGTTTGATTATATTCAGATGAATATATCACCAATCAGAATGATTTTGATTAGAAGTAAGCCAAAACTGTTCAGAAGATGAAAAAAACACAGAAAGTAAACTGAAGTGATGAGAATTCAGTAAAGAATGTCAGATTGAGATATGAATTGAAGCCTCAGATCCGAATGAATGAATTCTATTATGATTGATTATTTGATTGTGCCTGATATTTTCGAAAAGAGATATCAGAATTTAAAGAATTGCACAACTATTAATTCAATATTCATTCGATAATTGTTTTATCAGAAGATAAAGCAAATAGAAGTAACAGAAGTAGTACATTTTTGAAGTGAAATGTACCGAGAGTTTCCGATGAATTTGAAGATCGTTCACCAGATGAGTTCAGTGATAGTTTGGAAACTCCAAAAATTGAAACGAGATTATAATTTGAAAGAATATTTTGTGAAACTACCATGATGAAACAGTATAGATGAGGTAAACAGGTGGTAGTTTTGAACAGATTGATGGATGTTACTGTATATGATGATCTGTCGGTATGATCAAGTCACTGAATTGTGATTAGATTCGTTGTAAGATGAATAGTAAGCCAAGAAATAATGTTTCAAATTGAAACATTGGGTTTACTATTAAATTGTAATACAGATGATTCGAAGACTTTGAGTACTTTTTGAGGTAAAGGTACAATATATTATCCTTGAATTGGAAGAATAATCAGAGAAGATGAATCGAATGTCTGATGTGATACTAATTATCAACAGCTCTGAATACTTTGAAATCTGTGACTAAAGCATATTATACTCTGATTAATAGATAATCCGAATAGACTAATCAGAATTTTAGAATACACTGTATGAGATGTGAATAACAGTTATTTATTCAGATATGTGAAGAAGATAGAGATACGATGAAATTACAGGAATGATGAAAATTTATTGTCAGGATTAAGACTTTAGATTTATTCAACAGAATGTGGCATCGATGGATTGACTGATGTTCTGAGAGTTGGTTATATGTGATTGCATTATACCATTCGTCGATTGATGGATTATCTGAGTTGATTTTCCAGATATTGAGACTATTCTCAGAACTTTAATACCTGATTCGGTATTACTTGACTTGATGTGTTGCCACTTGATGATTATAATTCCTGTAACAGCTATTGAGCCGAGTTTGAGATAATGCTATGAGGATATGATGAAAGAAAATCCGATTTCTTTGTGTTGAAATGTTACTATTGAAGTATATAATATCATATCAGACATGAATTGTTGATATTAGATCAGATTTGATTTGAGACACACAAAGATTTTGAAGATGAATCTGTACGAAATGAAAACAGAGAAGAAAAAAACCAGAATTCGTAATTGAATGATAGATAAAACTTTTGAAGCTGAAACTGATTCGTTAAGCGGAAAATTTACTATTGAAACATCATTCAATTCAGAATAGAGAAAAAACAGAGTTTAATTTGCAGATTCAGAATATGAAGTTGACTATTGATCTTGAAGCACTGAATTGAATGACAGCTTAGACTTGATATATGTTCTATCTAGACATCGAATGATATTCAGAAAGAAACAAGTCGACACAAATACTGAACTTCATTGAATGAGATGTCAGATGGAATTGACGATGGGAAAGATTTATTCTTTTCAGCTTGATACAATGAATCCGAATTGTTCAATGAATTTGAATTGTTCCATGTATATAAGTGAAAGAAGTATCAGTAGATTCTTCCTATGTACTTTAATTAGATGAAATAGATATCGAAAAGATTTTGAGTTAAGTCGATTAGTCGACAAATCTTTAATTGAAGAAAGAAGCAGCTCAGAACGAATTCTTTTCAATGACTGAAAGTACAACTGAATAGATACCAAAGAGAAAATAAGCATATCCGAAGAAAGGATCTTATAAGAAATGAAGTGATGAGATACGAAGTTCAGAGTTATATGATTGAGGTGAGAATAACTTCAGATAATCATTCAATCTATCAGACTTGATATTTGATTTGACTACGATTTCGAGGACGAAATCATTTCTTAGAGGGGATGAATTGTAAGGGCCGAAAATATTAAATTATTAATTATGATATTTGAGAATTAAATTCCATATTATAGGCTAATATTGATTTGAGAAGCTATGGAAATGATAGATTTAATTTCCGATCCGAAAATATTAATTTGAGAATTTTACGGGTTTTGAGAATTAAATTCCGGGAATTCTTAAATTAAAAGAATAAATATTCGATTTGAATATTTATGGAATTCAAGGTTAAATTCCATGTTTCGGGAATTAAAGAAGATTAGTTTTGAAGATACAACCCGATCAGGGACTGATTTGCAAATATCGAAGTTGAAAGGCTAAAATGCAAAAGGCCGGGATTATTTGATTAATTCGAATTTATTTAATTTTAATCCGAGAATATTTAATTTAGGAATATTTAGAGTTTTGATTTAAATTCTAATATTCTTAAATTATTTAGGATTGAAATTGAATTAAAACGAAGGCCGAGGACTGAATTGAAATTAATGGAGACTTGAGGGACTAAATTGCAATTAAGCAATACATATCCGATTTTAATTATAATTATCAGCATGAATACGTGTATCACTCATATTTCATTCAGAAAAGTTTGAGAGCCAAGAACAGGGGAGCCGATCCCTCCATCTTTGTTGCTTCGACGATTTTCAAAATGCCACAACTTTTGATCCGATCATCCGATTTTGATTCCGAAACATGTTCTGGAATTATTGTGACGAGGACTTCGATTTGATTTAAGTATTGTGAGGTTTCTGATAGATTTTGAAATCAATATATTGAACAGATCAGATGTTGAGCGTGAATATTGATTTTTAATGGTTATGTATTTCCGTATCGATGTCGAATCGGTTATTTGATGTCGTATGAATTCCAATGAGTTTTCACAGCATGTATCTTGAATGTATACTTTTGATATGCTGGGAATATGATGTTATGTTGCTGATATGTTGATTAGAAGCCATAATTGAAGTTGAAAATAGTTTCGATATTTCGTCGGTTACCGATTTTTAATCGTTATGCCGTCGATTGGTGTTTTGAGACCAGTTTGATAGCTGATTATCGAGATGAGATGTTCTTTGATATGTTGATGATTATAGATGTTGGTATGAAGAGTTGAATGATAATGAACGGATATGAAAAGCCGTATGATGGAGTTGAAATTAGAAATGAATTCAATATCATAACGATTCCCGATTGTCAATCGCTACGATGCTCGGTTATGTTTTGAAACCATACTGATAGTCTACGATTGAGCCAATGATCTTGGGATTGTATACTGATTTTGTTACATGGTAATCTTTACATTTCAGACGTGCTACGAGCTCAATCAACTCAAGAGGTCGGATTGTGAACCGAGGAAGTTTGCTTGAGGTTTGAAATGAATTTGATTGAAGCTGTGTCGATGATTTTGACTCGATTCTGAAATGAATGAATTGAACGAAGCTTGATGTGAATGTTTTGAGATTGCAGTTCAGATTTGAAGAATTCAGAACAGAAGAAATACGAAGGTAAGAGTGGACTACTATTTTGAATGAGATTATAACTCGAGATGGTTTGTATCGAGTTCCCTAAATCACATACTTATTTGCTTATTTGCTTTTATATGTTGTATTTGAATGGTTGAATGAGTCTTGATTTTAATGAATGCTATTTTGTTGATATATGTTGCATTCATCTTGTAAGACTTGTTCTTTGATTTTGAAATGAACGGAAACGTTCGATTAGACGATTTGAGGGATTATATATGTATGGCCTGGGTGGTTGACTTAGCCTAGCGTCTGATTTACATATATAATGGCTTCAAAGTCTAGAGAAGCAAGATAAGTAGCCCCACCTCGATCGGGAGAGTCGGTGGTTAGTTATGATATCTTCTTCTCGGGATCCCAAACAATGAACTAGAGAACCTTGTTTTAAAACATGCATTGTAGTTACTTTTATATCATGAATTTGATATATGCTTTGCTATGCATGTTTAGTTGCTTTTACTGGGAAATATATTTGTCACCGGAGTTTATCCGGTTGTTGCTTTGTTTTGTATGTGTGCATTGCAACAAGTGGGGCAGGAGCTAGTCTGAGATGACATTGACAGCTTGGGAGCGAGATTTAGCACGTGAGGACTCGGGTTTATAGCTGAACGAATATGTATTAGAGTACATCAAACCTAGTAGAAGACTTGAGACTTGAAGCTCACTTATGTCGGTGTAGCTTGTGATTTAATGTCTTTTACGTTATCTGTTTGATGTAAGAATTGTATTATTATATGCTCAAGTCGCGTTATATATGATTATATGCATGTTCCTAGATATTGTAGCATGCTTTTGGTGAATTAGATTGTTGGTGCACGAATTTGACAGCACCAGAATTCTTCTGAAACATTATTTTTTTTCAGAACAGAGCTCCAGGATCGATCCTGGGATTTCATAGGATCGATCCTGGCACAAAATGATGCTGGGCAGAAACTTTTCTAAAGTCCCAGGATCGATCCTGACCAAATTTTTTTTTTAAAAAAAAAATTCTGCTCTTGATTTATTATTTTTTAATTGTTTGATTAATTGTTTAATTAATCATTAGTTGCCCTAAGAAGAGATTAGCAACCCGAGATCCTCACGCAGATTCTTCAAGAAACTACTTTGCACATCCACAACTTTCCCCTATTTGTAAAGAAGTAAGTTCCCACAACGATTAAACATGGTTATATTGCATTAGCTTGCTGAATCAATCCTATGTATAATCATGTTTAGGTCTCATGAATTCGACCTTCCCTACTTAAACCCCAAAGGATCATCAATAATTGATAAGAACTCCTCAGGTTACCATTAATCGTGTCGGTGCATATGAATCTGATAAATATGCTCAAATGATTGACAAGTGTGTTACTGCAACTTGGATAAAGGGAGGAGGATCAAAACATATCTTTATAAACAGTTTATTTAACTTGAATACGAGTTTTTTTTTTTTTTGAAAGGGAATATGAGTTTTTTTTTGTTAGTTAATTAGACATATTTTTTTTGGTGTTATTACATTAACTGTTTGATTATTACATGCAAGATACGCATTATTTTTTGGGGCTATTCCAGAATGAACAATGTTATAATTTATTTTTGGTTAACGAACTAACATCACTTCAGCAATTATGGCTAGTGTTTTTTTTTCGCAGACAATTGGAAGGACAGAGAAATTAGATCAACAAGCTACGTATGAGTTTCTAGTTAATCTCAGATTTTTATGTTTATGGTTTTTGTTGTATTTAATTTATCATGTATACTTTAGAATTTTATGTTTATGTCATTTGATTGGTTGCGTATGTAATTTTTAGAATGTCGTAAATATTATTTTGGAACGTTGGAAAATTTTATAATAATTTTATTTTCATTTATTTTTATTTTGAATGATTTATAATATTATAATTTTTATTTAATTTTTTTTGTTTTTTATTTGAAAAAACACAACATTTTTTTTTCAATTGTCGTATGGGGTTCAAAACTGTTGTAAAATCCCGTGTTGTTAAAAGTCACGCTCAAAGACAACAATTATTAACTGTTGTTTTTGAGAGAAAAGACAACAGTTTAACGCTCAAGGACAACAGTTAAAAATTGTTGTCTTTGAGATAAAAGACAACAATTTTTCAACGTTGTAAAACTGTTGTCTTTTTTCTCAAAGACAACATTTTTTAACTGTTGTCTTTGAGCGTGAATTTTAACAATACGGGCTTTACAACAGTTTTGAGCCCCCTACGACAACTGAAAAAAAATGTTGTCTTTAGGAGTTTTTCTTGTAGTGAATAATCGAAAAAAATATTCAAACAAAAGTTTAATCAACAAAAATTAAGAAAGAAAATAGAAGGAAAATAAAAATAGAAGAAGGTTTCATCCTTCAAGCCTCCAGCCGCCTCTCGCGTTTTTCTGGTATCTGGAACCCTTCAAAATATGTTTAATCTTTTATTTATATGACCCAGATCCACACATAAAATATTTCCTTCTGCACAAGACTTTTTTCGAACCAAAACTCCTTACGAATTCGCGCTCGAGCAGAAGAAAGTCCCGCTCGAGCGCCAATGTTTCTGTCCGAGGAATTTTTTCAATCCTGGTCGTGCCCCAGCGCATAAAGTTCCCGCTGGGGCGCAAGCTATTTTTTCCCAGTGTGCAGCGTTTTTAAAAAATTCATATCCAGAGTTCTAGCTGTCGGATTGAGCTGAAATTTGGATAGCAACATCAAAACATCTTGAAATTTTTTTTGAATAGTAGAGATCAGATTTGGATCTATCTTGCATCAAAAATTATTTTTTGACCTTTGCTGCTTCGTAATTCATTCTTGCGGCTCTTCTCTTGCTCCAAATTCTTGATTTCTTCATTTTACCTTCATTCAAAATAGGAAATTGAAATGTAGACCACATGCATGAAATAATAAATAAAAAAACAAAAAACACTCGTGAGACACAACAAAAGCATGAGAACTAAACATGAAAGTGACACAAAATAATGCACAAAAACATACTTATCAGTCGCCATTCATGCAATTATCAGAGACACCCCCTGTATTAGCTAGCCGTCAACTTGGACCATTTAATGGCACATCTAAACCACTTCAAATAGCAAATTCAGCAAAGCTAATTGTAGCTTTGAAGGAGCAAATTAAAACAATGAAAGGCCTTCGCAATGCCTAATGGCTGCCTACGATAAGGAATGGTTTAATAATTTGCTCTTGTCTAGGTCATGACTTGGATCTTCCGTGAGTATAAGTGATCTCACTGTCAATGGGAAGCAATAATTCAGATGACTATAAGATCATCTAGGAAATGGAAATCAGTACTGTCAAAAGATGTATCATCTATCCTTGTGCCTTACTATGTTCCGACCTTTGGGTTGCTGTTAAGATCAATATAAAGTCCACATCTATCATAATTTATGATTGTAGAATCATTTTGAACAAAGATTGATATGGAGTCATATCTTTGTCAGCTACAAGTTTTTATTCCTCAATTATTGAATATTGTGGGTGTAGAAACAACTGATACATGAAAGTTTACACAACCACCGTCTTTCCCTCAAAATAATGTTGGGTTTGTTTACTAAATTTAATGTAATTTTATTTTACAATTATTCGATGTGTAATTTTAATAACATTTTTCTTGTAGAGGTGATTACGGTGCATGGATGATCAAGACTATCAAGGTTGAATTGGCAGGTCTCGGTCCGTATGAAATAAATGACAAGATAGTCTATTCATGTAGATATTATTTAGTAGCATGTGTCTGGAATGAAGATTGGATTTTGTAGACTTGAACTGGTGGTTGTTGCATGTTTTGTAGCTTTTAAATTTCGTACAAGTGCAAACAAAAACTAATGATTTGCATCGGTTGTATTGAAATAGAGTTTTGTGTTGTTTTGGATCCCACAATTTAGTAATTTGTGTTACATTTTTTCAAAAGTGAGACATTTCATGTTTTTATGGATATTTACTATATTACGGTATATTAACATGGATATGATGGTACATATGTTTATAAGACAAAGAGCGACTGAAAGCGAACGAATGATGACCGATTGATATAGTAAAAAAAAAGTGAGTCAATTCATGTTTTTAAGGATATTTACTCTATTACGGTATATTAACTTGGATACTACGGTACAAAATTTGAATCAAGTGTGAAATAAGACATAGCGACTGAGGGAGACCGAATGACGACCGATTGATATAGTAAAAAAAGTGTGTTAATTCATGTTTTTAAGGATATTTACTCTATTACGGTATAATAACCTGGATATGACGATACAAAATTTGAATCAAGTGTGAAATAAGACAAAGAGAGACTGAGAGCAACAGAATTACGACCGAGTGATATAGTAAAAAAAGTGGGTTCATTCATGTTTTTAAGGAGATTTACTCATAATCAGGACAAACTTGATAAAAAAGAAAAAAGAAAATAAAAAGAGGGTATGCATATAAATTTTATGATTATAAATACGTTGATTTAATTGATTTATTTTTCCTCCAATCAACTATTAAACCATGAAAATAAAAACGTCATATTTTGGGGGATCTGAAAAATATATTGTAAATATTATGTCAATTGATTATATTGAAAGTTAAGCTCGTGTGATAAATTCATTACAATAAATCTCTTGAAAATATTATAAATATGTTGGAAATAAATTGGATCTTATGATCAGTTATTTTGAGCAATGATATTTTTTGACGTGAAATTCTCCTTTGTTATTTTTGTGAAACAATGTTTCCAACATTGAAGAGAGAAAATAAAAGCTACAAGAATATTTTTTTAGATCGATCCCACTAAAATATATATTGAACATGGCGTTCAAAGTTTAAATCTCAAAATATATTATTTGATCTTGTGTAATATTATCTTTATACTATTTACTTATTTAGCTTCATTTATGTTCAAATTGAACAATGTATATAAATCGTCTTTAGTGACGAAGTACTCTTTTAAAGAAAATGAGTGAATGTCTCAATATTATGAAATAATAACGGAGGTTGATCATTATAAAAGAATCGATGTCCTGCAGGATCATATCTTATATTACTTGGAAGTAAATTAAAAATGACGCTAGAAGCGTGAACGAACAATTATTTCAATGAATTTAATTTGGATCATGTTATTCTTGAAGAATAAAAATTATATAAAATATGAGATTTCACAAATTATTTGGGATCGAAATTATATAACTATTTTTTTTTTGCTATTATGCAAAATAATGACTGTCAATAATAAATGATTGAAAAATGTCATGTGACATATGAGAAAATATTTGCAAAGTTTCTCAAAATATTATAAGCGAATTATGAGAAAATATTTGCACTTATCATGGATGTACTGATTTAAAAGTGATATATATAAATATCCTCGAAGGATTTTATGCTCAAAATATTATTTTTTCCAACTTGAAGAAGAAAATATATTTGGTTTTGAAGTACCATATGTATGAAAAAATCAGCATCTGAATCAATTCTGGACAAATTAGTGCACAAGATTGGAATCAAAAGAGTAAATAATTTCAAGTGATTCTTGTAATAGGGGAAGCAATCAAAGTTATACTTTTTTTCCTTTGTTTAAGATTTTTTCCACGTGATTTTTTATAACCAAGTTTTTAACGAGGCAACTAACAAGTATCGCGAGATGTCACACTGTTTTTCATTCATTAGGATTTTGTCCCACTGGGTTTTTTCTGATAAGGTTTTAACGAGACGCATATTTCTTTGGGAAGACATCCAAAGAAAATATAATCTAAGGGAGAGTTTTATAAATATATTGTTGTTATAGATGATTATCCTTATCTATGTAGATTTGGAAGATTTGTGATCAAAATAAATATGTCAAGATAATATTTGTAAAGATTTGTATTCAATTATTTTCTCCTATAAATACAGGTGATTGAGTTAAATGAAAATTGCATCGATTATTGATTTCACATGAATTCTCTCTCCTCTCATGAATTCTCTCTACCTATCTTTATATTTCTATTATGATTTATAACACTATCAGATATTTGGTATATATGAACATTTTTTTGAATTTTAATTTAAATGTTAATTTTAAATTCTATTAAGGAATTAAATTGATTGATTTTGTGTATCTTTAATTGATAGGTTGTATATTTGAAAATAAAATATTATGGGATTGAATCCAAAACGTATGGGATTTTTTGTATGTTCTATTGACAATTATCGATATTATTATAGATATTGCACATATATATTGCAAAAAAAAAAAAAAAAAAACTAGACATTTCTTTGACATTTTCGATTTTATTATAGAGTAACATTTATATATATACTCTCAAAAAAAAAAATTATATATATGGCATCCATCGTATATTTGGTACATATGGATATTTTTTTGAATTTTAAATGTTAATTTTAAATTCAATTAAGAAATTAGATTGATTGATTGATTTTGATTTTGATTTTGATTTTGATTTTTTGTATTTTTAATTTTTGGATTGTGTATTTGAAAAACAAATATTATGGGATTGAATCAATAACTTACGTGATTTTTTATATGTTTTATTGACAATTTTCGATTTCGATTTTATTATAGATATTTTATGACTATATCATAAAAAAAATATTTGGTATTTCTTCGTTATTTTTCGATTTTATTATAGAGTATGTGACTATGTAGCGAAAAAATATGATTTTTTTTTTATTTTCGCATCACTAAAATCCACTACCGGATTTTAGTGGTCGCGGACTAAGTGAAAAACATGATTTTGCAGCTGAAAATTCCTATATATATATATATATATATACACTATTTCGAATGTGGCTTTTGTTTGATTATATATTAAAATAGAGGTAATTTCATAATTATCAAAAATAATTAGGGATCATACTGCAATTAAAATTATATGGGTGAAATGATAAATCTTAAAACAAATAGGGGTAATTACACACTATTTCGAATGTGGCTTTCGTTTGATTATATATTAAAATACAGGTAATTTCATAATTATCAAAAATAATTAGGGATCAAACTGCAATTAAAATTAGATAGGTGAAATGATAAATCTTAAAACAAATAGGGGTAATTGTGCATGAAAAAACAGATCAGAAAAAAGTAGTAAAATAAAAAGAAAGGGAAAAAAAATCAACAACGAAGCCGCACCATCCGGACCAAGTGGTCGGTCTCCAATTTCATAATTATTAAAAACTAGTATTCGCGTGCGCACGTTGCATATTTATGCAATCCGATTTTTTTTTACAAAAAACCAAAAATGAAAGTAGAGAATAATTTAAAAAGTGTTTTTTATATAAATAAATTAATTTTATAAAAGTGGTATTTTCACAAATTAGTAGTTATTATTGGACAAAAATAAAATGACATTTTGGTAATTAAATATACATTAAAGGATAAAAATAAAGGGGTTAGACATAGCAACATACCAACCTCTCAGCTTTAATAGAATAAAAAAGATAATTAGGGGGGTCAAACTGCAATTAAAATCAGATGGGTGAAATGATAAATTTCAAAACAAATATGGGTAATTATGCATGAAAAAACAGATCAATATAGTAATATTAATAGATATAGATTCTGCTAATGGACCCACAAGGAAGACGAAGAACATAAATGGGGATATATATTGTTCTAGAATGCGGAAGATAATGTCAATTGTGATCAAATGATCTGATTTTGTCTAGGTAACAACAGACATTGACAAATGTTCTCATCTAACGTGTTAAATGCTTTCTTTTATTATGTTGTTCTTGGAAGTGCAACAAACATCCAAGTAATTGTTTATCATATATCGCTCATACCCTAGTGACTTATACTGCCTCTTTTTCCTTAAATATGTGCTTGGGTTTTAGATATTTTCTTAATCGTCAACTCATAAATCTTAAGTAGCTACAAATATAAGTATTTTCTTTCTGCAATAGTGATGAATAAAAGATGTGAAATGAGACTGTCTCTATACAAAATTTGATCATTAAAAAAAAAAAAAAAACTCCATTGAAATTTGAAATTGAATTCTGATAACAAAAATTAAATTTACAACTAATGGTAACAGAAAGTAGAACTTAACTCTGGAATGATAACGATGATATGCTTGAAATATGAAGGTGCAGATTGTAGGCTTGTAGCCTCTGATAATTTTCCAGCATGCGATGCTAATATTTACTATTACACCTTTCTTAACAAAACAAGAAGTTATGATGAACTAATTTTAAAGATGAACCTTGCTGACAATATTTCCTTGGGACCGGTTAGCTTAGTCACAAGATTCTGTCCAAGCATCGTCCCTGGAAATACATAGATTGGTAAGGGGATGCCACTTCAGCGAGCCACACAAGTAATCTTTTGAGGCAGTTAGTTAACCAGTTGCTGCGTTCAAACAAACAACTCAAAAGACTATTTCACATGGACAAATTATACACACACACACATACATATATATGAATATATGAACCTACAAGCACTTCATCTCTAATACAGTTTCTTGAAGAATTTGTAAAAATAAGTGGTGGAATGCAGCATCCACAACTTATGCAAGATATGTTACTTGCACACCTTAAACAACTTAACATTTCCCCAAACATATCTCAAGATGCAAGAAGTTAAAAGCATGCATAAGTAGCTTCCGATACATAACATAAAATTCTGAAATTAAAATCCATGTGAGATTTGGGACTTCACCACCACCTATCTATTATCTAATATCTATCTATTATCTATTAGCTTCCGATACATAACATAAAATTCTGAAATTAACATCCATGTGGGATTTGGGACTTCAACACTCTCATTGCAACTTAAGGCATATTAAAATTAGGGAAAAAAAAAAGAAAGAAAAAACAATTCGACCAATTCCCACCCGTCATCCCTTCAAAATATTTCATTCGTTTATAAATGGTTTCCTCTTCGTTTTTTTATATTGTTATCTAATGCAACACATTTATACATTTTCATAGAGAATGCTAGTCAATGGCACATCTCGATTATACAAGAAAATACTCCATCCCAAGTATATTTGTATAAGTTACGATGGATCTCATATATTGTAGAAAAAACATGGGACACGTACCTCAAGGCAAGTGTCAGGACCCGGTGTCATCCTCATCCTCTGCCTCCTCCTCCTCCTCCCACTAGTGACTCCATATCGTCCTCGGCAGGCTGGTGTGACCAAGCTGGTGGCATTGGGAAGAGCATATCAGACGAGCTGGAACTAGGGAATCGCTGGGCAAGTGCCACCGTGAAATCATGCATATATGCCATGTGTTCCCTGGTCAGCTTCCACTGAGTCTTCATCCGCCTCTCCAACTCATCTAACCTCTCATTAGTGCTCCTTTCCTATGCCGTTTTTCTCTGGGCAATGACATGAGTAGCTCAATCGGTGCTCGTGTCGGTAGTAGCTGCTCATTATTGTCCCACACGACCCCCGGCTGCACGGCACAACTCTGTGATCAACGAAGAGTGAGGCATACCCATAGTCGAAGTACCTCGTGCCGCATCATAGATTGAGTTTTGAATTACTCGACCTGCATCTATAGTCTTTCCCATCAGAATACAGTAGATAAGCCCCGCTCTGGCCTGAGTAACATGCGCCGTGTGTCCGGTTGGCATCGGCAGGCGGTTTCACAAATTCCCCCACCTTTTTTTTGAGCAAGAATCAAGGCGATTGCGTCCGGTTGACGCATGTCCATGCCCCTCTCTTTGTGCATATTTTTTTTCAGAAGCTTGCTGTAATTCACTGCGGCTTGGGCGTCACAGAAATGCCTCATATCAAAAGTTGCCGATGAAGATGAAGGATCCCTCTTTCCCTTTTTTTTCGGCCGCATGATGCGCTATAGATCAAAAACTCACTAATGGACTTACTGAAATCGTATTTCACAACACAGCAAGGCAACGAAGACTTCCTAATTTCAATACTACTAGCCCAACTCAAACAATTCAACAAACACTTGGGGTGCACCAATTAACTTCTTCAACTACCTCAAATTTCGTGGCAATAATGAAAGTTTGTGCAAGAGCAATTGTTACCTTGTAATGTTTTTCCCAAAAATATATCCAGATCTCGGTCGAATCCGTCCTTTGTGACGCTTTCCCTTCGAAGCTCCAACAACCCTAGATGGATTAATGATGGGATGGAGATGAAGATTTGGATTGTTGATGGAATTTGCCTTTATTTTGTGAACTCAAGTGAGGGGATATGAAGATTTGTTGATGAAGATGGGAGAGGGCAGCGGCGCTGGGTGAAGATCTGTGTTCTCGGGATAACGACGATAATGAAAGATTTAAATTTATTTTTTTACTTTTGTTATCCTTATAATACAATTTTACTTTTGTTATAACACTATCTGTACTATCAGTACTATTTTATAAAAAGTTATTTTATAAAAAATGGGAGGTATATAATAACTGTACACATTGAGAACACAATTTTTTCTTCCATTTTTATCCCTCATTCACGTTGGCTTTTAATTTTTTTAAGTTTTACGGCTTTATTATTTTTTTTCCCATCACGTTCCGACTATTGTCATGATCCCGAGTTATGGGTAATGGGGCAGTTAGTGGGTTTATGCTTAAAAGTGATGCTTAATTTAGGAGAGAACTTCACAATCTAAAAAAGCAAGTAGTTAACATATATCCACCATTTTTAAAAAATAAGTTTTTAAATTAATATATAATATTCATTAGCTTTTTTATACACATTCTCAGATTTATTTTTCAATTTAATATTCAATAAAAATGTTTTTTTTAAAAAAAAAAACCATTTAGTGTTTAATTAGGCTTTTTTCTCTAAGAAATTTAATTAGTAGTCAATGTTTGTATATGGCTTCCATTCTATTTTATTGAATTGCTATTAATTTAAATTGAATTATCGAAAAAGATTGGAACAAATCTATTTCGATTATTTCGCAATAAGTTGAATTTTGATTTTTTTTAAAAAAAGTTTACATTATTTTGTTATCTAATTTAATTGCATTATCGAAAAAGATCGGAACAAATCTATTCCGATTATTTCGCAATCAGTTGAATTTTGAATTTTTTTTAAAAATATTTACGTTATTTTGTTACAAAATAATTATTAAAATCTACTAAAATCTTTATACTGATTTTAGTTTAGATTAGCAAATCTGCATGTGTGCCCCGGTCACTCAAATATCTAAAATCAAAATAGTTTAGTTTAATTTTCAAAATAGCAATTCAAATATTTAAAATCTTTGCCTCGGTTACTAAAATCTAATGATTTTTAAAATATTTGAGTTTAATTTATAATTTTAAATTGCTATTTTTTTACAAATCTAAACATGTGCTCGATCACTAAAATATCTAAAATGATTTAAGTTTTAAATAATTCTTGGGTTTATAATTCTTGCGTTTATTATGATTTTCATGGTTTAATCTCACTTATGTAACATATATTGTTCTTCGTATTATATTCTAAAATTTACTTCTCAAATTATTTTTGTCCTTTTGGAGCTGCAAATGTATTATGACTTCGAATTTTAATGACCTTTATAAATTTTAATAATTTTAATTTTAATTTTTTTGGGTGAAGGTTTGTGGACCGTACAATTTGAACAGTTGATTCTCTAATTTTATTTTGAGCAAAAAATCTTATGAGAATAACAAATTAATAGATTTATTCCTATGAATCAGTTCGAATAACATAGTTGTTAGAAATTTCAAATTTGAGTATTTTATTAAATTTGAAAATAAAATAGCATTTTCATTTTTTCCAAAAATTTAGTACGGTGTTATTATTAATTAAATTTATTTTTCTTTTTAAGCTTTTACACTATTTTATTCTTTATTTTATGCTTTTACCCAAATTTCAAATAAGAGAATTTTTTTTTTATTTGAAAATATAATTGTGTTTAGATAGTTTCTGAAATATAAAAAGTTTTATTATTAATTTTATTTATTGTTGAGTTTAAGCTTATACCCAATCTACAACTAGGATTTGAAATTTTAAAGTTATGAGTGACAATCATGATACAATCCAATTGCATTATAATAAATCAATTTAAAGTTATGAGTGCCAATTACATTTTAATAAATCAATTTTATATTTATGAGTGACAATCATGATACAATTCAATTATATTTTAATATACAATTATTCTTTTACACTTTCAATCTTGCCATAAAATTAAATCATATAACACATATAGTTACTCATGTTACGCTTAATATTCATGTATAAACGTCGCACACACATCGCGTGTGCCTCGGTCGCTAGTCCTTATAAATAACCTCATGTCTTCAAATTCATCTAAATTACTAAAGCTAAAACTGTCTACAAATTTCATTTTTCATAAGATATTTTTCCATCTTCTCCTAACACTACCTGCAACCTCCCAGATCAAAATCATATTCTCAATTTTCATTCATCAATGTCTTTTAATAGAATTTACACATTAGAGATAAAGATTCATACATTAAATAAATAAATTATTCACTTAAGCTGAATTATTATCATTTTCCAATCTCGTTATTCGAGTTTCGCATCTCGAAGGGGAATACTTAAACCATATATTATACTCCATTTTAACTGATCTTAATAATACCGATATATATAAAAAAAAATAATGATAAGTTTTAATAGTTGGTAGTTGGTACCATACAAACCAATATGATCAAAAATTTTAAATTAACATAATTTTTTCTTTAAAAAAAATATCTTTGATGCATTCCCAATAATTCATTAAGAAATAAAATAATCCAATTAATAGAAAAGAGATACTCAAGGTTTAAAATTGAAATGGTTGAGAATTCGATAGTGTGTGTTGAATATTTTGAAAAATAAAAAACAAAGCCCCCTCCATTAATCATCGAATTCCCTTAATTATACATGTACCTAAAACTCAACATCGCAGTAATAGTAATGCACAAAAATATATAAACAACTGCCTCGCAAGAACCAAGTTCTATGTATATGGACTTGCCAAATGTCCAAATCTTAAGAAATCAATTTTTGGTTTAGATAAGTGTATAAAAATATTCAATATTCAAAATAAATAAATCCATAAAAACATAAGTAAACGAAAACGGTGAAATATCAAAGGAGAATGGAAGAACGGGCGGGGAGGAAAAAAAAATTTAAGATTTTGGATTAGTGTAATTATGTTTTAGTGGGTCAGGGTAATTTTGGAAAAAATATGATTAGGAAAAAATATGATTAGAATTTTAAATCAAGGTTAACTTTCAAAGTTTAAAGTAGGTAAGGTCAAAAGTCAAAAGAAATTGGGAGAACAGGTTGAAATATTTAAAGAATTAACCTCCATGTGACTCCAAATTTGAAATATAACATTCTCTTTTAAATTTATTTATTTATACTATTTTACCCTTTTTAAAACAACTTTCTTTAACCATATATATGCAAATTCGTCTAAATCACAAATTGTCAACAAATTTCATTTTTCGTAAAAAAAAATTTCAAATTTTTTTTAACACTATAGCCTCCCCAACCAATCACCAATAATACGATATATATTTATATATATATATATATATATATATATATACACACACACACACATTTTTTTCTTTAATTTACATATGTGAAATCTGTTTTCTTTCTCTTTTTTTCACAATGACGATTTGATTGCTAATTTATCTAATTATTTTGAAAATTATACACCACAAAAGTAACCTCATCGTGAAAAATAAGTTTCATATTAGTGCCTTCATAAGTTTTTAGCATGGGATCATGCATTTCAAATAAAAAAGATAATTCTAATACTTACAACATTATAATATTTAATATCCACTAATAATATCATTCAATCATAATCTATATCAAAATTTATTGGGATGAGAGGTCGAATTTTGAAACTCAGATAACAAATGTCTTCCCCAACTATAAAAAAAAAAAAAAAAAGAATACAAAAATCCTAAATATAACCAGCAACATCTAAAACTAAAAATATTATTTTTAATATGGTTTTACCAACTTTAAAATTGAGTCTATCCCTGTATGCATCTGCTAAAAATTACTCATTTAAAGAGACTTATAAATTGATTTTAATTATCTCCCCTTTAATTTATTTTAAATTGTCTCTTGTATCCAAATTTTTAAATCCATGCATGTTCATTTATGAGAACGTTTAGTTCTGAAAAAAATTATGAACGTTTGTCTCTTATTTTTGTATTATATGTTTCCTCTTCATGCGATTAATGAATAAAATAATAAATTTTGATTGGAAAAATAGATTGCCGAAAACAATACATACTAGAGATAGAGAAGCGAGGTTTCAATGCATCGGAAACAAGTAGAAGAAAAAATGAACATGATTTAGTGTTTTTATGACAAGGAGAAACATTAAATATTTTTAATACAAAAGATAAAGAGATAATAGTTGAAAATTTTGAAAGCATGGTTAGTGGACTGGGGTGGGAAGGAGATTAAAAATAAAAATAATGATTTTGGACTAGACAATTGTGTTTTAGAGGGTCGTGGCAAATTTGAAAAAATTAGGATTTGAATTCTAATTGAAGGTTATTTATCAAAGATTTAGGTAAAGAAGGTCAAAAATCAAACGGAAATGGGATTGAAGGTCATATATCTAATTGTCCCCGGAGTGAGAATGAAAATAAAAAACAAGACTAATCCAAATAGTATTTATATTAAAATTCAAATAAAAATAAAAGAGTATAAATCATATCATATACATGCTATGTTGATACACGAGCAAGTGTGTATCTAGCAAGTTAACACATACTCCAATATCATTATTGGAAGAAATACGAGAAAGAATTAAAAGTTTGAATAGGAGACATATCAATTATTATGATTGATACAATAGCGAAAAATTAAAAATAGAAATAGAAAAAACAAAATTTATAAGTGGAGTGATATTTACCATCCAATTTTTGTTAAATACACTTCATCTTTAATTTTTATAGTATATATTGACAGTGATATCCTTTTATTGATTTTTATATTTTTAGTAAATTTATTAATGATGATCTTAATTCCTAAAATAAATTACTTAAAACATTAAATACGTAAAAATTTAGAAAACAATATTACAAACATAATTCATTACCTTAAATTATCGTTACTTTTGTTTTTCGGTTTCTTTTTACCGATTTTTTATTTTTTAATATTTTTTTAGTTTAAATTTTTTTCAACCAAGTGATATTGCATTCCCATATTTTAACATCTTAATATATTTGTTTGTATTTTTTTTTTTACAATAAAAAATGGCTATGGTAATGTTCACAATATTTGATTAAAATTATACAATTTACTTTTAGAAATTTTGTAAAAAAAATAAAAATAATATAATCTAAAAAAATAAATTTTATTTAAATTCTTATTTTATTCCAAAATTATTACACCCCAATAGTTTAAAATATTTCTGAAAATAATTATTTATAATTTGTAAAACTTATTAAAAATTTGGGACAAAATATGAAAAATATTATTTAATATTAAAATTATTTTAATATTATGTAATAAATAAAATTATTTAAATTTGCATTTTATTCCAAAATTTTTACACCCCAATATTATGTATACGTGATAGAAAATTATGGTAAATGAATGAAAATATTTAATTGTTAAACGTGAGATCTATATTGCACTTACCTCAATTTCATCATTAAAATATATATTTGAAAAGAATAATGAAGAAAAGAATATCATTGTCAATTTATGTCATAAAACTTAAAAGTGGAGTGCATTTAACAAAAGATGGAGTGTAAATATCAATGTCCAATTTATAATACCAATCATATATCAAATAGAATCAGGAATGAATATTATAATAGGAAATAACTTTTTAAGACATTACATTCCTTTTAAACAATTTGAAAATCATATAACTTTAAACAAGGGATCATCAATGATTCACATTCCCAAAATACGAACGGCATTTCTATAAGAAAAGAATGATTTACAAATAATTTTCATAAACGAAATATAAATCCAATAGAATTAAAAATAGAGAATATGCTCGGCGGCCTACTCGATCATATATATAATATAATATTATATTTATTTATTTATTAATTTATTCATATATTATTTATTTATATATATATATATTTATTTATTTTTCGAACTCAAGTAACTCGAACTATAGTCGAGCTCGAGCTCGAATACAAAATTAATTACTTGATCGAGCTCGGGCACGAGTTCGAGTAGTCAAATGCGAGTCAAGCTCGAGCTAGTGTAGTATGATACTCGGGCTCGGATCGGCTCGATTGCACCCATAGACCGGCCCGGCCCCGCGAACCCGGAGGGTCCAATCCGGGTTAAACCTGTTGGACTCGCCAAAAATTAAATATTTTTAAATTTATTAAATTGAAAAGTTTGAAAATTAACAAAAATCATTAAATTTAATTTCAAATATATATATATATATTGATAATATTTAAGAAACAAATATTCTCACAAGTTAAAATTTATCAACTTGTAATTAATTAATAATTATAAAATAAATTCATTTCAATCCAATAATACTCAAATTATGGATAAAATATTAATTATTTAATATAAAAATATAATTATATATTATTAATATTACTTATATATTATATATATATATATATAAATGTATATTTTAAATTTATATACATATATATTATGACGGGCAAGGTCCGGGGCGGGTTTGGCTAAACTCGAGACCCGCTCGGACCCATTTAGGTGGGTCTAGAGTCTATACCCGTCCCGCCGGGGCAGGTTTGATGCGGACTCGACCCATTGTCATCCCTAAATAAAACTTAAAGATTTTAATATCACAATTCGTGAAGCACCAAGAAGATGTAACATGGATGATGTAAAAATATTCAAAAAAGAGGTCCAATAATTACTCAAACTCAGGATAATCATTTCAAGCAAGAGTCCACACTCTTCACCAGTCTTTTATGTCAGTAAGAAAGATACTGACAAAAAAGAATGATAATTGATTATCGGAAAATGAATAATGCAATAATTATGGATGTATACTACATCCCAAACAAAAATTATCTATTATATTATATAGGAGGAATGAAATATTTCTCCAGTTTAGACAGTAAATCAGAATTCTGAAAAATATAGTTTGATCCAAAAACACAATTACTTACAACATTCAGTTGTCCAAAAAATAATATCAATGGACAGTATTACCTTTCGGGCTCAAACAAGCATCAAGTATTTTCCAAAAATATATGGATGAATCATTTAAACCATATATATATATATATATATATATTATTGTTGTGTCTATATAAATGATATATTAATTTACTCAAAAATATTAGAGCAACATTATAAAGACCTCATGAAAGTACTAGATATTTTTCATAAAGATGAAATTATACTCTCTAAAAAGAAAACACAATTGTTTAAAACCAAAATAAATTATCTAGGATTACAAATTAAAGACGTAAAAAGAAAACACAATTGTTTAAAGCCAAAATAAATTATCTAGGATTACAAATTAAAGACGAAAAACATTGTTTACAACATCATATGCTTAAGAAAATTCATGATTTCCTTAGTAAAATCAAATATAAAGATCAATTAAGAAAATTTCTAGGATTACTAACATATTCTGAAAATTATATTAAAAAACTAGTAGATATAAGAAAACCTCTACAGACAAAACTTAAACAGGACTATAAATGGAAATGGTCAAAAGAAGATACTAATTATATAGATACAATTAAGAGAAATAATTAGTAATCTACTTGAATTATATTTTTCATCAAATAAAGATATAATAATAATTGAAACAGATGCTTCTGATGAATATTGGGGAACATGTTTAAAAGCATACACAGGAGAAAGAAATTTAGAAAAACTTACTAAAACAACTACCATGAATAATAAAGAATTATGCACTTATACATCAGGAACCTTCCAAGGCGCATAACTAAATTATCACTCAAATGAAAAAGAATTACTAGCTTTAATTTTTACAATTAGGACTTGTGAAATTAATCTTATCTTTAAATCATTTTTAGTCCGAACAGATAATATGAATTTAACATATTTCAAATCAAGGAAAATATCAAGAAATGCAGCACAATTAATTAGATGACATTTGGAATTGAACTACTATTAGTTCGAGATTTAGTATGTCAAAGGAACAAATAATTCATTACCCGATGCATTAACTAGAGAACTTCACCCAAATTATACTATCTGTAGTAACGGAATAACAAAAGAGTTACTAAGAGATCTAGAAAATAACTTTGAGTGATCCGAACATGTCTCAGAAAGCATGGAGAATATAAATTGATGAAAATATATTTATATTCAGAAACATAAATTACTCTATGAGTAAAATAATCAATCTCATTTTTGAAGATTTGTTCGATTCTTGTAAAAGGATCCATAAATGCAATGATACGCATAATAAAACTATCCGAATTACTCACAAGAAGAGTTAAATTACTAAAAATTTTATATATATGTATGAATACATTTTCTTGTGCAGTATGGAACAATTAAGTCAATTGAAAGAACAACTGATTGACTTACAGGAAGAAATTAAAATTCTTCAACAAAAAGGAAAAGAATTTAATCAGAAAAATTCAAAGGGAAGAAGAGAAAATGACAACCTCGTCATCATCCTCGCCAAGAACACCCATCAAAATGGCAACTCCATTTGACAAAATGATGGAGATTAAAGAAAAACAGTCAGTGGTCATAGCCTCGTCATCATCCTCGCCAAGAACACTCATCAAAATGACAACTCCATTTGACAAAATAATGAAGATTAAAGAAAAACAGTCAGTGGTCACAGCCATCACTGACAACAAATAAAAATAAAAAGAAAATGGAAAATAATAGGTGGTCACAGCCAGCACTGAGAAAAATAAAAAAGAAAAAGAAAGGACGTTAAAAAATGCCCTTGAAAAAAGAGATAGAAAGATGGTCAATCTACGACCACAAAAACATATTTTTGAAAAAACAAATTTTACAGAAAAATTCAAGACTGAGTTCATTAAAACATTAAAATATTTGAGAACGGTCAAAACATCTGCAGGATTTTGGCTACAAAATTGTGACACACAAAGCATATCCAGAGCAAGAACATTACAAAGAGCAACAGCGCATGAAGTCGCAAGATTTTTTTCAAATGAATTATTAAGTGGATTGAAGTGTAACGCCCAGAATTATTTAATTTTAATCCGAGAATAATTAAAATGGGAATATTTGGAGTTTTGATTTAAATTTTAATATTCTTAAATTGATTAGGATTGAAATTGAATGAAATGAGAATTTGAGAACTGAATTGCAATTATTGATAACTTGAGGGGCCAAAGTGCAAAATCCTTATTTTGAGCTGGACACTTGTTATTCCTAAGCTTATTCACGTGTGATTCATCAACTTCTATCAGAAAATCAGAGGAAGAAAACGAGAGTGCAAGAGCAAAGAAACCAAGTTCATTCTTCATCTTCAAATTGAGATATCTTGAGCTCCGGATATCCGATTTCGATTCTGAAAGATGTTCTGGAATCCTTGCAACGAAACCTTCGAATTGATGTAAGTTTTCTCTTAGTTCATCAGGGTTTGGAAATTCGAAATTGACAGAGATCAGAAGTTTGGATTGAATGATGTTGATGAGCTTCTATACCTTGTTTTATTGAAGTTGGGTTGAGGAATGATTGTTGTATCATGTTCTTATGATTTCCCAGCTATTATTCGATGTATATTCTTGCTGATATGTTGAGGATTATGCTGTTTTGAATCCTATACAGCTGATGTGAATGTTAGATTGATTATAGTTGCGTTCGGGATTGCCGAGTTATACCGATATGTCGTCGAACTCATAATTTGAAGTGATTTGCTATTGTTCTTGGACTAAGAAGTTGCTGAATTATTAGCTGATGATTCCTTGCTTGTTATGCTGTGATTTCAGTGTGTAAACAGGGCATTTCAACTCATTGATCTTGACTCCGAAACCGATACAAGAATGCACAAGGTTGGTAGCATTTTGCTTTGACGTTTGGGTTGAAACTTGAGCAGATTTTGAGATAGGTTTGGTGGTTAACTTGTACAGATTTGGACAAGCTAAAAGACATCCTAAACATCACATTTTAAAGGTAAAAGTGGACTACTATTTGATTGGGATTACAACTCAAGATGGTTTGTATCGAGTTCCCCTAAATCACATACTTGTTTTCTTAATTGCTCTTATGTGCTTTCCTTTGAGTTGTTGAATAAGTCTTGATGTTAATAAATGTGATTGGAATGATATATATTGCATTCATCTTGTAAGACTTGTTCTTTGATTTCGAAATGAACGGAAACGTTCGAATAGACGATTTGAGGGATTGTATATGTATGGCCTGGGTGGTTGTTTAGCCTAGCGTCTGATTTACATATATAATGGCTTCAAAGTCTAGAGAAGTGAGATAAGTAGCCCCACCTCGATCGGGAGAGTCGGTGGATTAGTTATGATATCTACTTCTCGGGATCCCAACCGACGAATGAAGAGATGAACCTTGTTTTAAAACATGCATTGAAGTTATGTTCTTTATATCATGATCTTGATATATGTTTGTATGCATGTTTAGTTGCTTTTACTGGGAAATCTATTTCTCACCGGAGTTATCCGGCTATTGTTTTGTTGTATATGTCATTGCAATAGGAGGGAGTGGAACCGGGCAAAAGCGAACGTGAAGAACAAAGGATAAGAAGATAGCGTGATGATCCGAGTGTAGATGGTTGTGTGAGCTATCATGTTGTTGTTGAGTGTCTTAAACATGAGCATGTTAGAGCTACTTGTTCTAAGACTTGTTGATGAATAAGTTAGTATCTTGTTGTTGTATTTAGGATTTGATAGATGTGTAAATCCTTGAGACAACATGATGTATCTTGATCTTTATTATATAACAATGCTTCTTGCATGTTTTTTTGGAGAGCCTTGATTATTATGATTGTAAGGCCTTGTTATGATTTAATTCTATCCATTGTATAGCATGTTAGAATGCATGTTAGATGCTGATATGGATTAGATCATGTATTAATCCTTGTATGAGTTGATCGTGGATGGAAATGCATGAATGAACTCGTTTTTGACAGCAACCTTATCTGATCTTTTGCTTCTGGAATTGTGCTCGCTCGATCGGGCAATTCCTACCGATCGAGCGAGGCTGTTATTTCTTGAACAGAGAGTTTGAGCAGGTGTGCTCGCTCGATCGATAGAAAATGACCGATCGAGCGAGGCCACCATTTTGTTCACCTGAGAGTTTGAGCAAAGTGCTCGCTCGATCGGTAACTTTTTACCGATCGAGCGAGGTGCTCACTCTTTAAAAAAAAAAAAAAAAAATTTCTTCATTTTGTTTAGACATTGATTATTGTCTATTCTATTTGATGATTTGATTATCGAGAGATTAGAACTCGGGTCGTCACAACAGGTGGTATCAGAGCAAGAAAATTCTGGATTTAGTTAGAAAGTGAGTGGGGTAGATCGAGTCATCTTCCTTGCTTATTTATTTTATCATGCTATGATTTAATTACATGATTGAATTACATGTTGTAAATGCTAGCATGATTTACTTTCAAGTATTTATTACAAGATGTTGTATTTATTTTATTTGAAAGTATGATTACGATGATTAAAGATGCATGCTTACTGGAATATCGGAAATGATTAGAGGCATGTATTCTTATGATTTATGACATGCTACCTGATTATCTGAATTGATTGGAAGCATGTTTTATCTGAAGACTGTGATTATTTATTTAAGATTGAATCAGAACCGAGTCTTGATCAGAGGTAAGATGATCAGAGGAGGACTGAGATTGATTTGAGGATTATGGTGTCCTAAGAATTTTGATAATCAGATATGTCTCGAAGACCAGGACGACCTCCTCTTAGACCACGGGCTCCTACTCCGATGCCAGAACAGACAGTTCCTATACATCTTCCAGAACAGACAGTGGTAACACCGATTGTGCCTCAAGCTACAATCCCGAGTAATGAACAAGGAAGCACTTCAAGAGACATGACGATATGACTGCGACTCCAATGGAAACACTACTGAAAAGATTTCAATCCTACAAGCCGCCAACCCTGAAAGGTACCAAGAATGCAGTTGAATGTGAAGGATGGCTTGATGATATGGAGATGTTATTTGATTCACTTGATTACAGTGATGAGCGGAGAGTCAGACTTATTGGTCATCAGTTGCATGAAGTTGCAAAAAGCTGGTGGTTCACAACAAAGAAATCTCTGGAGCGTAGAGGAACTGTTCTGACCTGGAATGTCTTCAAAACTGAGTTTTACAATGCTTCTTTCCAGTGTCTTATCGTAAAGACAAGGGTGCCGAATTTGCTAATCTGAGGCAGGGAAACTTAAATATTGAAGACTATGTTGCAAAATTCACGACATTGCTACATTTTGCTCCACATGTTGTAGATAGTGACGAGGCTATGGCTGATCAGTTCATTAATGGACTGAATCCTGATGTTTTTACATTGGTAAACACAAGGCGACCGAATAATTTTGCTGATGCCTTGAACAGTGCCAAAGGAGCGGAAGCTGGCTTGATACAGCAGCGAGGATCTTCGTATGTTGCTCAGCCTCAGAAACAGTCACAACCTTCAGCTCCAACTCCGCAACGGTCTTCTCGATTTGAAAGTGGTGGCAGCAGCAATGGTAAGAAAGGATATTTGCAAGCTCGAGGAAAACAGTTTAAGAAGTCTGGGAGCAGTTCTTCGAGTTCCAGTGGCACGAAACCGAAGTCGGGAGTGTTTTGTAACAATTGTGGTGGAGGACATCCAATCAATCAGTGTCGAGGGATATCTGGGAGGTGCCATATATGCCATCAGACTGGCCATTTTGCGAGGGTATGTCCTCAGAGAGGTTCTGGACAGGCACGAGGTGCAGAGTCATTACGATCAGTGGCTCAACCCGCAAGACAAGCCTCTTCTGTCCATTCCTTTAAACCGTCACCTCCACAGCAACAATCAAGGCTAGGAGGAAGTCAGACAGGCAGTCAGCCTCAAAGACAGCAGGCTCATGTCTTTGCATTGACGGAGGAACAGGCACAGGGAGCACCAGATGATGTGATTGCAGGTAACTGTTCTCTTTATGGTTATCCTGCTTATGTATTGATAGATACAGGTGCATCCCATACGTTTATCTCTGCTCAATTTGTTTCATTGCATTCTTTGCCTGTTGAAACATTACCTGTTGTAGTATCTGTTTCTTCTCCTTTGGGGAGGGGTCTTATATCGATTCAAACAGTTAAGAATTGTGTACTACAGTATGATGGTAATGAGATCGAGATAGATTGTTTTGTACTTGGTATGTCTGATTTTGACTGTATTATTGGGATTGATATGCTGAATAAGTACAGAGCTACCGTAGACTATTTTCAAAAGATAGTGAGATTTAGACCTGAGATGGCTGAAGAATGGAAATTCTATGGTAAGGGTTCACGTGCTGAGATTCCTCTTATTTTTGTATTAGCTATGACCCGACTTTTGCAGAAAGGAGCAGAGGGATTTCTTGTATATGCAGTTGATGTTTTGAAAGCTAGCCTGAACATTGCTGATTTGCCAGTGGTTAGTGAATTTGCGGACGTTTTTCCTGATGAGATTCCAGGATTACCTCCGTATCGTAAGATTGATTTCAACATCGAACTGATGCCAGGAACTGCACCGATTTCGAAAGCACCTTATCGAATGACACCAGTTGAACTGAAAGAGTTGAAAGAACAGTTAGAAGATTTACTGGCCAAGGGATACATTCGACCAAGTGTTTCTCCTTGGGGAGCTCCAGTACTATTTGTTAGAAAGAAATACGGTTCAATGAGATTGTGCATCGACTACCGACAACTGAACAAGGCAACGGTAAAGAACAAATACCCTTTGCCTCGTATTGATGATTTATTTGACCAGTTGCAGGGTTCTTCTGTGTATTCCAAGATCGATCTGAGATCTGGATATCATCAGCTGAGAGTCAGAGATTCTGATATTCCGAAAACTGCGTTTAGAACCAGGTATGGCCATTATGATTTTATAGTTATGCCGTTTGGTCTGACAAATTCTCCAGCTATGTTTATGGCTTTGATGAACCGTGTGTTTCAGAAATATCTCGATGACTTCGTGATTATTTTTATTGATGATATTCTGATATATTCGAAGAATTTGATTGATCATTCTGAGCATTTGAGAACCGTGTTGAAGACTTTAAGAGCTGAGAAACTATATGCTAAATTGTCGAAATGTGAGTTTTGGCTGAAACAGGTTGTTTTTCTTGGACATATTATATCCGAAAATGGTATAGCTGTTGATCCAAGTAAAGTCGAGGCAGTGATCAGTTGGTCGAGACCAACATCTATTCCTGAGATATGTAGTTTCATGGGTTTGGCTGGGTATTATCGTCGATTTATTAAAGATTTTTCCAGTATTGCGAAGCCGATTACTCAGTTGACTCAGAAAAATGCTCCATTCATCTGGTCTGAAGCTTGTGAATCCAGTTTTCTTGAGTTGAAGAAACTACTGACCAGTGCACCAGTTTTGACGATTCCTTCAGGTACTGGTGGTTTCACTGTTTATTGTGATGCATCTCATCGAGGTTTGGGATGTGTATTGATGCAGCGAGGGCATGTGATTGCTTATGCCTCAAGACAGTTGAAGCCTCACGAGATCAGATATCCGATTCATGATCTTGAATTGGCCGCTATTGTATTTGCTTTGAAGATTTGGCGACATTATCTGTACGGGAAACAGTTTGAGATTTATTCTGATCACAAGAGTCTGAAATATCTGTTTTCATAGTCAGAATTGAATATGAGACAACGACGATGGCTTGATTTGCTGAAAGATTTTGATTGTGAAATTAAGTAATCCGGGGAAATCGAATGCAGCAGCTGATGCATTGAGTCGAAAGGTATGCTCCTTATCCTTATCGACGATTGGTGTATCGAATTTGATTGAAAACTGTTGTCTATCTGGATTAGTATTTGATACGAATTATCAGCCTCTGCGACTTTATCAAATTCAAGTTGAACCAGCATTGTTGTTGCGAATCAGAAAAGCTCAGAAACTTGATCAGAGTGTGCAGAATTCAATTGAGAAAGTCCGGTCAGGGCATGTGTCTGAATATCAAGTTCGAGATGATCTTCTTTACGTTCACAATCGCCTAGTAGTGCCTGATATTTCTGATGTACGTCAACAACTACTGAAAGAGGCGCATTGTAGTCGTTACAGCATTCATCCTGGAGGGAGGAAGATGTACAATGATCTGAAGACTCGATATTGGTGGAAATCAATGAAGTCTGATATTACTGATTTTGTGTCTCGATGTATTAATTGCCAACTGGTGAAGGCTGAAAGGAAGAAACCGCCTGGTTTGTTACAGAGTTTATCAGTGCCAGAATGGAAATGAGATCATATTTCCATGAACTTCGTGACGAAGTTACCTCGATCTTCTAGAGGTTGCGATGCTATCTGGGTGATTATTGACAGATTGATGAAATCAGCGTGTTTCATTCCTTATCGCATGACATATAGACACGACCAGATGGCAGAGATTTATGTTCGAGAAGTTGTTAGATTGCACGAGTGCCGAAATCCATCGTATCAGATCGTGATCCTCGATTTACATCACATTTTGGGCACATTTTACAGAGTGCTTTAGGTACTCAGCTACACTTGAGCACAACGTATCATCCACAGACAGACGGACAGCCTGAGCGTGCCATTCAGACATTGGAGGACATGTTGAGAACTGTAGTGCTTGATTTTGGCACTAGTTGGCAAGAATCACTATCTCTTTGTGAATTCTCGTACAACAACAGCTATCAATCGAGTATTGGAATGGCTCCGTTTGAAGCTCTGTATGGTAGGAAATGTCATTTCCTCTTTATTGGGATGATATCTCTGAAGTACCTGACATTGGGCCTGATATGATTCGAGATATGACAGAACAGGTGAAGCTTATTCAGAGAAGAATGAAGACAGCTCAGGACAGACAAGCAAAGTATGCCAATATTCGACGTCGACCTTTGTGTTTTGAACAAGGGGATCGTGTATTTCTGAAGATTTCTCCGTTCAGAGGCACCGTACGATTTGGCAAGCGAGGGAAATTGTCTCCACGATATATCGGTCCTTATAAAATTCTGGAGAAAATAGGCAATCTCGCCTATCGATTAGCTCTTCCTCCATCTTTATCTGGAATATATGATGTCTTTCATGTATCGATGCTTCGAAAATATCTGGCTGATGAATCTCATGTGCTTCAATCTGATGAGGCTGAACTCGACGAGACTTTGAGTTATTTTAAAAAGCCAATTCAGATTCCTGATCGAAAAGAGAAGCAACTACGAACGAAGACTATTCCACTTGTGAAAGTTCAGTGGAGTCGTCATGGTATTGAAGAAGCAACTTGGGAGACTGAATCAGATATGATGCAACGATTTCCAGAGATGTTTCATTGATGTGAGTCTCCTTTAGTTTCTGTTATCTGATATCTGTTATATGATCTGTTGATACTACTTGAGATTTCGAGGACGAAATCGTGTCTTAGTGGGGGAGAATTGTAACGCCCAAAATTATTTAATTTTAATCCAAGAATAATTAATTTGGGAATATTTGGAGTTTTGATTTAAATTCTAATATTCTTAAATTGATTAGGATTGAAATTGAATGAAATGAGAATTTGAGGACTGAATTGCAATTATTGATAACTTGAGGGGCCAAAGTGCAAAATCCTTATTTTGAGCTGGACACTTGTTATTCCTAAGCTTATTCACGTGTGATTCATCAACTTCTATCAGAAAATCAGAGGAAGAAAACGAGAGTGCAAGAGCAAAGAAACCAAGTTCATTCTTCATCTTCAAATTGAGATATCTTGAGCTCCGGATATCCGATTTCGATTCCGAAAGATGTTCTGGAATCCTTGCAACGAAACCTTCGAATTGATGTAAGTTTTCTCTTAGTTCATCAGGGTTTGGAAATTCGAAATTGACAGAGATCAGAAGTTTGGATTGAATGGTGTTGATGAACTTCTATACCTTGTTTTATTGAAGTTGGGTTGAGGAATGATTGTTGTATCATGTTCTTATGATTTCCCAGCTATTATTCGATGTATATGCTTGCTGATATGTTGAGGATTATGCTGTTTTGAATCCTATACAGCTGATGTGAATGTTAGATTGATTATAGTTGCATTCGGGATTGCCGAGTTATACCGATATGCCGTCGAATTCATGATTTGAAGTGATTTGCTATTGTTCTTGGACTAAGAAGTTGCTGAATTATTAGCTGATGATTCCTTGCTTGTTATGCTGTGATTTTAGTATGTAAACAGGGCATTTCAACTCATTGATCTTGACTCCGAAACCGATACAAGAACGCACAAGGTTGGTAGCGTTTTGCTTTGACGTTTGGGTTGAAACTTGAGCAGATTTTGAGATAGGTTTGGTGGTTAACTTGTACAGATTTGGACAAGCTAAAAGACATCCTAAACATCACATTTGAAAGGTAAAAGTGGACTACTATTTGATTGGGATTACAACTCGAGATGGTTTGAATCGAGTTCCCCTAAATCACATACTTGTTTGCTTAATTGCTCTTATGTGCTTTCCTTTGAGTTGTTGAATAAGTCTTGATGTTAATGAATGTGATTGGAATGATATATATTGCATTTATCTTGTAAGACTTGTTCTTTGATTTCGAAATGAACGGAAACGTTTGAATAGACGATTTGAGGGATTGTATATGTATGGCCTGGGTGGTTGTTTAGCCTAGCGTCTGATTTACATATATAATGGCTTCAAAGTCTAGAGAAGTGAGATAAGTAGCCCCACCTAGATCGGGAGAGTCGGTGGATTAGTTATGATATCTACTTCTCGGGATCCCAACCGACGAATGAAGAGATGAACCTTGTTTTAAAACATGCATTGAAGTTATGTTCTTTATATCATGATCTTGATATATGTTTGTATGCATGTTTAGTTGCTTTTACTGGGAAATCTATTTCTCACCGGAGTTATCCGGCTATTGTTTTGTTGTATGTGTCATTGCAATAGGAGGGAGTGGAACCGGGCAAAAGCGAACGTGAAGAACAAAGGATAAGAAGATAGCGTGATGATCCGAGTGTAGATGGTTGTGTGAGATGTCATGTTGTTGTTGAGTGTCTTAAACATGAGCATGTTAGATCTACTTGTTCTAAGACTTGTTGATGAATAAGTTAGTATCTTGTTGTTGTATTTAGGATTTGATAGATGTGTAAATCCTTGAGACAACATGGTGTATCTTGATCTTTATTATATAACAATGCTTCTTGCATGTTTTTTTGGAGAGCCTTGATTATTATGATTGTAAGGCCTTGTTATGATTTAATTCTATCCATTGTATAGCATGTTAGAATGCATGTTAGATGTTGATATGGATTAGATCATGTATGAATCCTTGTATGAGTTGATCTCGGATGGAAATGCATGAATGAACTCGTTTTTTACAGCAACCTTATCTGATCTTTTGTTTCTGGAATTGTGCTCGCTCGATCGGATAATTCCTACCAATCGAGTGAGGCTGTTATTTCTTGAACAGAGAGTTTGAGCAGGTATGCTCGCTTGATCAGTAGAAAATGACCGATCGAGCGAGGCCACCATTTTGTTCACCCGAGAGTTTTAGCAAAGTGCTCGCTCGATCGGTAACTTTTTACCGATCGAGCGAGGTGCTCACTCTTTAAAAAAAAAAAAAAAAATTTATTCATTTTGTTTAGACATTGATTATTGTCTATTCTATTTGATGATTTGATTATCGAGAGATTAGAACTCGGGTCGTCACAACATGAAGTCAGTCCAAACAATCAAGATATAAAATTATTTTCCTATCAACTGAGAAATAGTATTATCCAGTTCAAGAAAGCGGTCTTCAAGGAAGATCCAATATTAACATTGAATATTCATTTAACTCTTCCAGATTGAGATAATGACAAATTCTACCAACCAATGGTATACATTCAATGTCGAAGAAATAAACAAAAGTTCTTATTCGAAGAATCAAATGCAGAGAAACTAGTCATGGACATCTCAACACTTTCGGAGATAAGAATAAAAACATTAATTGACATGATCTCGAAAACATGAAAGATTGATGAAAATTCAAAGGTTAAAATAAATTTTGCATCTAGTAAAATTTTATTAACCACTGGACACAAGTAGCTCATTCAAATGAAAGATCTAAAAATGTTAGCACAATCTGAAGCTTCAATCTATGAATCAAGAGTCGACATGACAAAAGAGACTCAACAAATGCTATGTAAAAAAATAGGAACAATGATTTTCACTCACAAATGTGGACATTGTCTACCAATAATGTAACGTCCGGAAATTTGCTACGTAAATCCGCATGCATAACTAGGGGATTTAATAATTTTAAAATAAAGTAAAAAGGTGTTAAATGATTTTTATGTGTTATTATGTGAATTATATGATTTATCTGCATTTTTAAATGTTATTACGACATTTAACCCATTTTGTTGCAATTTATTAATTTATTTGAGAAAAGTTATTTTGCGATCGCGTAGGCGGGATCGTGGACGAACGAAATGTTGGACTTTCATCCAAAATATTTTATGGGATTTTATAGACTTTAAAATATTATTTTAAGGTATTATTTCATGTAAATTTTAGTATTTTTAAGTATATATGTATAGTATTCCATTTTTCCCCAAATTAAGCCATTTTAATGACTTTTAAGGACTTTTAAAAATCCATTTATTTATTATTTCGGGATTATGCTTATTATCAGATTAGTTAGTGTTTTAAAAATATATTTTATTATAGTATTTTAACTAATTAATTATCTAGTTTAATTTTACATTAAAAATCCTAACCTAAACCACTCCAATCTCACGATAAAACACTTAGCCGCCACCTTCATCACCTTCATCAGACACCCTCCATCAGTAGCAGCTACCATACCCATAGCTTGAAGGTTTTTAACTCGGTTTGAAGATCCGTTCGTCCCGGAGACCAATCTACGCGTCGGTAACGTAAATTCGAGCGTAAATAATGCAAAGGCAAATTTGAATCCCTTCTTGAACACCATTTAAGTCATATTATTCTGATTTTAGAATGAAAATTATGATCTTGCATGATATATGTGGTTTTAATGAAGAACATTCATGAACATGCATAGAACCTACGTTTTTAAGGATTATGAATCAATTTTCTCACGTTTTTCTATCATGGATTGTTCTAGCTTTCTTACCGACGGGTTGAGGGTTGATATAGGGTCCCTAGGGTCGTGGTTGGATGATGGTTCAGTGGCTTTAGTCGTTGGTTTGGGCTAGGTTCATGCTGGACACGGGTTTAGACGCAAACTGAGCGGTTTGCGTGCGAGGGCTCGTTCTTGGTCCACAGGACGATTTTTAGGTTGGTTCTAGTTGATTTATAACCCCAAGACCTTTGGAAAGGTTTTCCAGGTGGTTCTTTGGCCGGTGGTGGCCGGATATGGGCGATCGAACGGCCGGAAGTCAGCGGTCGCATTCTGCATGTACAGCAGCAGATGGGCTCTGTTGTTTTGGTTTGTTATCCTTATACAAAGCTTGGTTTAAGGTAAAAGTTTTTGGGTTAGAACCATCTGGGTGTTGGCTAAGTATGGGAGGTGGTTTCACGGCCAAAGGTGGCCTGAGCAGGCAGCACGATCAGATTTTCTGAAGCTGCTCAGGGCTGCCTCGAGTTGGGCTTAGGGAGAGGTAAGCTAGGGTTGTGTCTGGTGTTTTGGCAGGTCGGGCTCGGCTTTTCGGGTCCGGGTTGGGTCTAAAATATAATGGTCCAAGTTATTTTAGTCCAGGTCCGGTTTATATTAGTTGGGCTCGGGTATTTTTATTTTAAATTAAATAAGAGATTAAGTTAATAATTAATGGGTTTGGGCTTGACTTAGTTAATTAATTAGACTAATTTAATATTAAGTATGGGCTTAAATAATTAATGAAGTGAGCCCACTACTTTGTCATGGGCCGCGTGATCCATGAAAATTATTGAGCTTGTGTCGGGTTTAGTAATTTTAACGGTCTAATCCCTAGGATAATGAACTAGTTAATAATTTATTGGATTAATTTTAAGTTAAATAGTTTAATGGGCTTAATTAATGTTTTAAATGAGCCCATTAGTTTGCCATGGACCTGGGGGTCCATGAGAATTAATGGGTCAGGTCATGTTGGGCTTAAGGCTTATTGGGCCAGTCTAGAAATTTTTGAGTTTCAGTCTGGTGGTCAGCAGCTCGAACAAGTTCTTGGAATAATAAATGTCCGTAAATATATATTTAATTCATGCATGCATTTTTATTAGATATATAAGTATGATTTTTAAGAAAATAAATTAAATATATATTTATGGGCAAATTTTCATGAAAATAAAGAAATAAGTGAGAATTTTCAAGTTCATGCATCATGTAAAAATTTTTATGATAAGTTTAAATTCATGTTAAAAAAAATATAATTTTTATGGAAGTTGAAGTGAAGGTGGAAAGTGACGTGGTTGGAGGTCGGGATACCTGGGCCCGATGACCTTCCTAATAATGTTTATGTATGATGAGCTTATGGATCCAGCTGAGAGGGCTGGTGAAGTGGCAGCACAGAGATGGAAACCCCACTGCCGCGTACGTTGGTTTAAGATTGATCAATCGCTTAGTATGAGGCCACCGACATGGATACGACCTGTTGAGAACTAAGAAATCATGTTATGTCATTTTATGAGATTTATTAAGTATGATGATATATGTTTTAACATGATGATAAAGCAGTATAATTATTTATTTCATGTTTATATGCATATAATTTTAAGATCATGCACGTATAGTTATATTCACGTATTTTATATAATGTGTGCTTGTGTGTGGTTTCATGTTGTTGGAGATCAAACCCTAATAGTTTCGGTGATAACAAGTCAAAACAAAACCAAGTAATAAAATAATTTATGGGCTAAATGAAAGAGTGGGTGCCCGGTGAGCCAACTTGTGGCTAAGGGCTTTGATGACTCTTTGTATAAATAATTTTTTGTTTAATATAATTTACACTTTTATTAATGGCAATGACTTTATCTTTCTTCATATTGTTATATTGTGATATACTATTGTTGTTTTGATAAAGACCTTGAATATACTATAGTGTATGTAAGATGTGGTAGCACATGGGGATGTCTATCATGAAACATATCTTATAGTCACTGTATATTCTAAACGGTTCCTAGTCGATTGAGCCGTCCGTTAATAAGGATAAGGATCGCTCGAGATTGAGACTAGCATTTGCGATGCCGAGTACCACGTTTCATTGGTATGGAACATAGAGATGTTCAAAGCATGCAAATGGATATTCATACGATGAATGATCGAACTACCCTATCCGGACTTTCCAAGTGGTTATCACTTATCGAGTGGATAAACTCCGCGGTTTTGGTTGTACACCATTAGTCCTTACTACTTGAAACATCATTGAGACTCTATATGCTAGTACTGTACTTTGACTCGTTTACCGACTCTATTAGGGTCATCAGGTGTCGGGATTGGGTATAGTTATGACACATATAGGAGTCGATGCTTTGTTGTCAAGGATTCACCACATACTTGCTAGTGTGGATATCCTATGCAATCTGAGGAGATATTAGTGTGACGAATCTCTGGCCAGAGTACATGATGTGTTTTAAGAAATGGTTTCTTAGTAGCACATGCGATGTCACTATTTGATCTTCAAGATGTATTGCATAGTTATCGAATCTCGAACGACTCTCGATTTACCAATGGTTGTTGATTCGATCGGGATATATGGATGAAGGGACCGTACTGTACGCTAACCAAAATCTATTGGTTCTTGCAGGCACTATCAGTGATACCTAGGGAATCATGGGGCGATGTTGCTAGGCGCTCTTACCATGATTCGATGGGCAAGTCAAAAATTGTTGTTCCGAGTCACAAGGAGTTGTGAGCCCACGGCTAGCTGTATCCCTGAACCATTAAGGGTCACACAGAGTAATGGATTTTTAATCCCCGTTGAGATAGTTAAATTTAAAGAGTTAAATTTAATGAACAAAGAAGTGGGACTTCTTATTTAAGAGTAGAGGAGTAAGATTTCCTAAAATGACATAGGGATGGGCATTTTTGGAAACCACTGAATTCGGATTCAGAAAATTTATCTTCACTCTAAAAGATGCAGAAATGGTTTCTGTGAACATTGGTGAAATTGGTTTATCAATCTGAGTCACGATGAATTTTATATTAATTTCTGAACATGCGGGCTTTGCTTGTCAGGCTTGAACTTATGACTAATGGGCCCTAAGCTGTTAGCAGCCCACATTATAAATAAGTTATTGCAGTACAGAAATTACAAAACAGAGGCTCACAATTTTCGAAAACCCTAGTTGTTTTATTAAAAAGTGGCCGCCCCCCTACCCTCTCTGCTCGGGAAAATCCAGCCTGTGAATTTTGAATTTGCAGTCTGGTTTAACGGATCAAATTCGTTAATTCTTTTCGTAGAAACTTCTGATAGATTTTTTAGTGCAATCTATCAGAGGGATTAAATCTCTGTTCGTGGACCTGATTGAAGAATTGTTCGTCCATCAGTTCCTGGGATATACAACAAGAGCAGAGTAATCTGTTGGTGTCCATAATCTCGATTCGAGATTGGAGGTAAAAATTTAATTGTTATTTAATTTTTACATGCACAATTTAATCGTAAAGTTTTGATACCCATTATGGAATCGTTCCATATAAAATTTTTAAACTTCCGCTGCACCGGGTATCAATTCTGATTGATCTGATCACCGTTCTCCAACAGTGGTATCAGAGCCAGGTTGCTCAGATCAAGCGATTAAATTAATCGATTGTACAAAATTTTTTTTAAGCCTCGGTTTTTTGAAACAAAATAAATTTTTTAAAATAAAATTTTTTTTTTCGGGCAAAACACGGGCAGCGATCATCGCTGCGGGCTGCCCGGCCCGAGCCCCTTTGGGGCGCGGGCAGCCCGGGAGCGTCCCGGGCGGCCCGGGAAAAATTAATTTTTAATTTTAAAATTAAAATTTTAATATGTTAAAATTCTATTTTTGGTCCGATCGAAAATTGTTTTTGATTGGTCCACGAGGCGTCGGATCGAATTGTTCGAGTCCGAAAATTTTCAAATTGATTTTTGGATAAATTTGAATTTTTGGAAAATTTATAGTTTTTATCCGTTAAATCAGATTTTATGAAATTAATTATTTTTGGTACAATTGATGATAAGATATGATCTTATGGAAATATTGAGTAAAATATGATTTTATGTATAAAATTGGATTTTATATGTAAAATATGATTTTATTTGATAAAAAGATAAAATATGATTTTGTATGTAAAATAAGATTTTATATATGGAATATGATTTTATCCTTTTAAATTTAATTGCCATTGCATGTTATCCAATAAATTAATTTTGAATTAAATATTATTGGATAAGGATGATCGATTGGCATGACCAATTTTGTAGGTGTATGTTAGGAATTTACATTTGTTTTTATTGTTGTTGGATTTATTAATGGGCCTGGTTTATGGCCCAATATGAATTGTCATATGTAATAAAAGTGGGCCTGGTTTATGGCCCGTTCCCACCCCTTAAAATGTATCCCCTACTTGTCATGGTTATTTATTGTAAATACATTAGACTTAGTGGGAGATGAAGATTTGAAGACGGAGGTGGGCCCAGCAGACAATAAAGACTGAAGAAATGTAAATTGGAAGCTCAATGTAATAGGATTGCATTGCATACCTGCATATTACCTAGGATTGGACTTAGACTCGTGATTGGCAACCACAGGTCGATTAGAAATGGAATCGATCATCCTATATAATATATGATATTATAGTTGTATGCATGTTTTAGACAAAATTGTATGAATCCCGCAAGCATACAAATTTTAAAATGATGAGACAAATTTTCAAAATTAAAATCTCTCATTTTAAATATGATTTAAAATTGATATCAAGATAAATAAAGGAAATTTAAAATTGTTTAAATGTTCCTACCTTCCATCAACGATCAATGTATGAGATGCTACCCGCGGATACGGTCCGGCTCATATTATTGGGGGGGCCCGTTCGTCGGAAAGCTGTACATTGGATCGACACATGTTGTAAGTTGGGTGGAACTCCCATGGGATCGGCTCATATTATTGGGGGATCCACATGGCGACCGTCCATCACAACTTAATATTGATGGGTCATCTTGACATGTCACAATAAATGGCGTCATATTATTGGGCCCTTATTGGACATGAGATAAAAACGTGGAGGTTGCTTTGGAAGCAATTGGGCTCTATCTTTTGAAAATTATGGTTGACTGATATTATTCGGGACCATAGTTTGTCAATTGGACTCCATGTTCCCACTAAGGAAAACAGTTTCCCGTTTTCACTAGAGGGTAGTGAAATCGTTAAAATAGTGGGAGTGAGATTCATAAAATAAATTTCGCCTATTTTATGTCTTAGTAAATTAATTAAACAATCACTGATTATTGTCTGTTTCTTTTCAGTATTTCATTAAGATGAATTCGCGCAATCCACTATTCTCTATCCTCGAACAAAATAAACTGACTGGCGCAAACTATACGGAATGGTTCCGTAAGTTGAAGATTGTCTTAACCTCGGAGAAGATGCTCTACGTGTTAGAAAAATCTCCTCCGAAGGAAGCACCAGCTGATGTAAGTCCGGAAGAGTTGGCCAAACTTGATACATGGTGGGACCATGATATCAAGGCCAAATGCTATATGCAAGCCTCGATGTCTGATGAACTCCAGAGGCGATTTGAGGATACCATGAATGCTGCTGACATTCACGTACAACTCAAGAAACTTTTTGGGGCTCAATCGAGAGCTGAAAGGTTCGCTACTGTAAAAGAGCTAATGACGTGTCGCATGCGTGAAGGGACTTCGGTCCGTGATCATGGGGTAACGCTTGATTTGGTGTTGGAGCATGAACTCAACGTGGACTTATTACTTCTATCTCTTCCTTCTTCGTTTGACGGATTTGTGGTGAATTTAAATATGAACAAGATAGAGGCCTCCCTTGAAGAGATGGTCAATATGCATGTAACATATGAATCCACTTTAAAGAAGGATAAACCGGCTTTCTTGGTGGGCTCCTCTTCTTCTGCTAAGAAGGGGCCAAGTACAAAGGGTAAGAAACGTTCTGCCCCATCCAAGAAAACCGGACCCGAGAAGAAGTACAAGACAAAGGCTTCAAACATGGAAAAGTCCAAGGATGTTTGCCATCACTGCAAGAAACCCGGTCATTGGAAACGTAACTGCAAGGAATATCTAGAGCAGTTGCGAACTGCGAAGGGTATGTTCTATATTGAAATAAATGTTTCACTTAATACTACTTCTTGGGTATTGGATACCGGATGTGGATCTCACATTTGCAATGATTTGCAGGTGATGACAAGAAGTTGCAAGCTTAGAATGGGTGAGACCCAGCTGAGGCTCGGAAATGGTTCCAGAGTTGAAGCTAAAGCTGTGGGAGATGTTTATTTAATTTTGCAGAACGGTTTTAAGTTACTTTTGAGAGATGTTTTATTTGTTCCAGATTTGATTAAAAACATTATTTCTGTTTCTATGCTTGATAGAGATGGTTATTCTTGCAATTTTGTGAATCAGATTTGCAATATTTACAAGAATGATGTTTGATTGGAAATGGACAACTTGAAAACGATCTATATAACTTAAAATTAAAAGACGTTCCAATAAATTATGTTGATAAACCGGTAACAACAAACAAAAGGAAAATCGATAGTCAAAACCTGGTAAACCTTTGGCATGCTAGGCTAGGTCATATTTCCTCAAGGAGGATGAACAAGCTAGTGGGAGAGGGCATGTTTGATATGTCTGATATTAACTCTCTACCTACTTGTGAATCCTGCCTGAAAGGAAAAATGACTAAATCTCCTTTTAAGGGGAAACCTGAGCGTAGTCAAAATCTGTTGGATTTGATCCATACAGATGTTTGTGGTCCATTTAGAATTGGTACTCAATATGGCCACACCTATTTCATTACCTTTACTGATGATTATTCTAGGTATGGGTATTTATATTTAATGAAATATAAGTCTGAAGCATTTGAAAAGTTCAAAGAATTCAAGGCTGAAGTAGAAAACAAGCTAGGTAAAAGTATTAAAGCACTTCGATCGGATCGAGGTGGAGAATACTTGAGTACCGAGTTTTTGGACTATCTGAAAGAGAATGAGATTCTCTCTCAGTGGACTCCTCCTATGACACCTCAGCTGAATGGTGTATCGGAGCGTCGTAATCGAACTTTGTTGGACATAGTTCGATCCATGATGAGCTTCACTGAGCTTCCACCTTCGTTTTGGGGCTATGCGCTTGAAACGGCGGTATTGTTGTTGAACAACGTCCACACTAAAGCAGTGGAAAAAACACCATACGAGTTATGGAATGGAAAAGCTCCTAAGTATTCGTACTTGAGGATTTGGGGATGTCCTGCTTACGTGAAGCAGACAGTGGGAGATAAGTTGGATAGTCGATCCACCTTATGTTATTTTGTAGGGTATCCGAAGAATTCAATCGGATATTATTTCTATCATCCTGCTGAAACAAAGGTGTTTGTTTCAAGGAATGCCACCTTCTTGGAGAAGGAGTTCTTATTGGATAAGAAAGGCGAGATGATGGAACTCGAAGAAATTCGAGAAGAACCCGAAATACAAAATAATGATCCTACACCTCAGGAACCAATGATGGACACGCCTATGCCTAGAAGATCAGAGAGGACTTCTAGACCTCCTATTCGATATGGTCTTCTTCTTGAAGGGGATCAAGATGAACCCGATGTTGGATGTGATCCAAGAAACTTCAAGGAAGAAATTTCTGATGCGGATTCAAATTTATGACTTGAAGCTATGCAGTCGGAAATAGATTCGATGCATACAAACCAAGTTTGGTCTTTAGTAGATCCTCCCGATGGAATTGTTCCAATAGGGTGTAAATGGATCTACAAGAGAAAGATTGGGCCTGATGGTAAGGTATTGCCCTACAAGGCAGATTGGTGGTGAAAGGTTATACTCAAAGACAAGGAGTTGACTATGATGAAACCTTTTCACCAGTTTCAATGTTCAAGTCCATAAGAATCCTTATTGCCATAGCTGCTTGGTATGACTATGAGATATGGCAAATGGATGTGAAGACTGCATTTCTTAATGGAAACATTAAGGAAGAGATCTATATGACGCAGCCTGAGGGATACACATCCATGGGAAGCGAGCATAAGGTATGCAAGCTTCAGAGATCAATCTATGGTCTCAAACAAGCATCAAGAAGTTGGAACCAGAAATTTGATGAAACAATAAAGGATTTTGGTTTCATCAAGAACCCGGAGGAACCATGCGTGTACAAGAAAGTAGTTAAGGATGCTGTGACATTCTTAGTACTTTATGTTGATGACATCCTACTCATTGGGAATGATGTAGGGATGTTGCAGTCAACAAAGATATGGTTATCAGGTAGATTCTCGATGAAGGATTTGGGTGAGGCATCCTATATTCTAGGGATACAGATCTATAGAGATAGATCTAAGAGAATGATAGGACTCACTCAAGCAACCTACATCGACACCATATTGAAACGGTTTTCAATGGATGGGTCCAAGAGAGGACATCTACCTATGTGTCATGGAGTTTCTCTATCCAAGTCTATGTGTCCCAAGACTGATGAAGAGATAGAGAAAATGACACATGTACCATATGCGTCAGCCATTGGTAGTATCATGTATGGGATGATATCTACCAGACCGGATGTAGCATTTGCTCTGAGTGTCACGAGCAGATATCAAGCTAATCCCGGTCAAATGCATTGGAAAGCCGTGAAGGACATTCTTAAGTACTTACGAAGGACTAAGAATATGTTCATGGTATATGGAGGAAGAGAACTAAAATTGGAAGGCTATACCGACTCTAGCTTCCAAAGTGACGTGGATGACTCGAAGTCAACCTCTGGATTTGTGTTCATGCTCAATGGCGGTGCTGTCTCTTGGAAGAGTTCCAAGCAGGACACCACAGCGGATTTCACCACTGAGGCAGAATACATTGCAGCATCAGCTGCTGCTAAAGAGGCCGTTTGGATGAGGAATTTCGTCCAAGAGTTGGGCGTCATTCCTGAAGTTGTTGGTCCAGTCCCGGTGTACTGTGACAACACGGGTGCCGTTGCTCAGGCAAAGGATTCAAGGTCTCATCAAAGATCCAAACACGTACTGAGGAAATACCACATCATCCGGGAGATCGTGGAAAGAGGAGACATCACTGTCGAGAGAGTGGCCTCTGCAGACAATATCGCTGATCCACTTACTAAGCCCTTGCCAGGACCATTATTTGACAAACATCGCGAAGCAATGGGTCTACGTAGTATGACTAGTTGGCTTTAGGGCAAGTGGGAGATTGAAAGAGTGGGTGCCCGGTGAGCCAACTTGTGGCTAAGGGCTTTGATGACTCTTTGTATAAACAATCTTTTGTTTAATATAATTTACACTTTTATTAATGGCAATGACTTTATCTTTCTTCATATTGTTATATTGTGATATACTATTGTTGTTTTGATAAAGATCTTGAATATACTATAGTGTATGTAAGATGTGGTAGCACATGGGGATGTCTATCATGAAACATATCTTATAGTCACTGTATATTCTAAATGGTTCCTAGTCGATTGAGCCGTCCGTTAATAAGGATAAGGATCGCTAGAGATTGAGACTAGCATTTGCGATGCCGAGTACCACGTTTTTTTGGTATGGAACATAGAGATGTTCAAAGCATGCAAATGGATATTCATACGATGAATGATCGAACTACCCTATCCGGACTTTCCAAGTGGTTATCACTTATCGAGTGGATAAAGTCCACGGTTTTGGTTGTACACCATTAGTCCTTACTACTTAAAACATCATTGAGACTCTATATGCTAGTACTGTATTTTGACTCGTTTACCGACTCTATTAGGGTCATCAGGTGTCGGGATTGGGTATAGTTACGACACATATAGGAGTCGATGCTTTGTTGTCAAGGATTCACCACATACTTGCTAGTGTGGATATCCTATGCAATCTGAGGAGATATTAGTGTGACGAATCTCTGGCCAGAGTACATGATGTGTTTTAAGAAATGGTTTCTTAGTAGCACATGCGATGTCACTATTTGATCTTCAAGATGTATTGCATAGTTATCGAATCTCGAACGACTCTCGATTTACCAATGGTTGTTGATTTGATCGGGATATATGGATGAAGGGATCGTACTATATGCTAACCAAAATCTATTGGTTCTTGCAGGCACTATCAGTGATACCTAGGGAATCATGGGGCGATGTTGCTAGGCGCTCTTACCATGATTCGATGGGCAAGTCGGAAATTGTTGTTCCGAGTCACAAGGAGTTGTGAGCCCACGGCTAGCTGTATCCCTGAACCATTGAGGGTCACACAAAGTAATGGATTTTTAATCCCCGTTGAGATAGTTAAATTTAAAGTGTTAAATTTAATGAACAAAGAAGTGGGACTTCTTATTTAAGAGTAGAGGAGTAAGATTTCCTAAAATGACATAGGGATGGGCATTTTTGGAAACCACTGAATTCGGATTCAAAAAATTTATCTTGACTCTAAAAGATGCAGAAATGGTTTCTGTGAACATTGGTGAAATTGGTTTATCAATCTGAGTCACGATGAATTTTATATTAATTTCTGAACATGCGGGCTTTGCTTGTCAGGCTTGAACTTATGACTAATGGGCCCTAAGCTGTTAGCAGCCCACATTATAAATAAGTTATTGCAGTACAGAAATTACAAAATAGAGGCTCACAATTTTCGAAAACCCTAGTTGTTTTATTAAAAAGTGGCCGCCCCCCTACCCTCTCTGCTCGGGAAAATCCAGCCTGTGAATTTTGAATTTGCAGTCTGGTTTAACGGATCAAATTCGTTAATTCTCTTCGTAGAAACTTCTGATAGATTTTCTAGTGCAATCTATCAGAGGGATTAAATCTCTGTTCGTGGACCTGATTGAAGAATTGTTCGTCCATCAGTTCCTGGGATATACAACAAGAGCAGAGTAATCTGTTGGTGTCCATAATCTCGATTCGAGATTGGAGGTAAAAATTTAATTGTTATTTAATTTTTACACGCACAATTTAATCGTAAAGTTTTGATACCCATTATGAAATCGTTTCATATAAAATTTTTAAACTTCCGCTGCACCGGGTATTAATTCTGATTGATCTGATCACCGTTCTCCAACACTAAATCCATTCGGATTCTTCCAGATCAAATGTCCGAGATTTCAAGATCAAATATAATTCCAGATCAAATGCAAGATATTCGGATAAATCAATTGAAGTATAAATTGCCAGAACAAGTGCAAGATATTCGGATAAATCAATTGAAGTATAAATTGTCAGAACAAGTGTCCGTTATCCATATCAATCAAGAAGATTCTCAACGGATTTTACAGATCGATCTAAGACAGATCTGACATGCTTTCAACCAGATCAAAAGCTTTACTTAAAAGTAACCATTGCTGAGATTGTTGAAGAAAAGACAAAATTATTTAATGATATTTTGAACGTTAATCTGCCTCCATCAAAGTCAAGATTTGTGAGCTATTTATTAAGATATGTTGGCGGCTATCTATCAGAGATTGATTGGCGGCTCATCATCCGAAGTTGTTGGCGGCTCACCGGCTACTTTTGAAGATTATAAATACTCAAACACTTCAAAGATTCAAATACAAGACCAAGAGTAAAAAACACAAGCTATCTAAATCGAAGTTCAAAAATCCTTCACTCTGCATAACTCAGATACCCACATCATCAGAAAAGAGTCTCGATATTCTGAATTAGAAGATATTTCAAGATTGATCAAATTTCAAAAGAAGTTTATACGTAATCGATCCAGATCAAAGTCATTCATAGCTATCCAGATCAAAACACCGAAACACACTCTGTATTTGTGCTGTGTAATTCAAAGCAGAAAGTTCAATCTGCTTCGAGAGAAAAGTATTGCTAGGAGTTTCTCTCAATGGATTGATTGGATTGGATTTGTACAAAGCCTTGTATAAATCAAAGTCTTCTAGTGAAATCCTTCTGAAAACAGAAGAAGGGGTGACATAGGAGAATTCATCTCCGAACATCCAGAAACAACTCTATCTATTTATTTACTGCACTTACTTTACCTTATCTGCCTTAGTTATACATATATTCAATCTGCAAGAAAGATTTCTTCCGCCTGTTATCTTTCATATCTTTCGAGCAGATCAAAAGTTTTAAGAAACAAAAACTTCTGTCTGATTTTAACAAATCAGATCGAAGACTCTTTAAATTTTAAAATAGTGTATTCACCCACCTCTACACATATTTTTGATCCTAAAAAGTGGTATCAGAGCGGTTCTTGCTTATCACCTGAATCATCTCTTAAACTATGGCATCTTTAGCTATGACATCGTTTAGTAAAATTCCTATGTTCTCAAAAGAAGATTATGATGACTGGAAAATTCGTATGCAGGCACATCTATCAGCACTGGATGATGACATATGGTTCGTAGTAACAGATGGACTAATGAAGATTATGAAAGTTAACACTACAGTTGCTATCACTGAAGGCGCTCCACAGATTATAGAAAATCCTCGATCTGAATGGACTTCTGAAGATAAGCGGAAAGCCAATTTGGACAATGTAGCCAGAGACATACTATACAAAACTCTGGACAAGAACATGTTTAGCAAGATCAAAAGCTGCACTACTGCCAAAGAAATATGGAAAAAGCTCACCCAACTATGTGAAGGAAATGATCAAACAAAGGAAAACAAACTCATGGTGGCCATTCAAAAGTTTGATAACATAAAGATGAAACCAGGAGAAACAATAAATGAATTTGATGAAAGATTCAGCAGCTTATGATCGAGCTAAATGCACTCGGAAAAAATTTACAGCAATCCTGAAGTAGCACTCAAAGTCATGAGAGCTCTTCCACGAGAATGGGATGTGAAGA